>NW_004949225.1:445581-458663 GCF_000317375.1 Microtus ochrogaster | reverse complement strand
TCTGTAGTCTCCAACATCTGCACTCTCCAACATCTGTAGTCTCCATCATCATCTGCACTCTCCATCATCATCGGTAGTCTCCATCATCATCTGCACCCTCCATCATCTGCACTCTCCATCATCTGTAGTGTCCATCATCTGTAGCCTCCATCATCTGTAGTCTTCATCATCATCTGTAGCCTCCATCATCATCTGCACTCTCTATCATCTGCACTCTCCATCATCTGCACTCTCTATCATCTGTAGTCTCCATCATCTGCACCCTCCATCATCTGTAGTCTCCGTCATCTGTAGTCTCCGTCATCTGTAGTCTCCGTCATCTGCACCATCCGTCATCCTTGTACTCTCCATCATCTGTATGCCTTCCACACTGGGCATATTTCATATTGGCACGACTTTGCTTCTCCTCTTCATGGATGATATATAACCCTCAATAATCAGAAACCTATCATGACTGCAGAGTATGGAATCCTAAGTGACTAACCCTAAAGAGTAAAAGATTTCAATGTGAGGTTGTTTCTTAGAAACACTGGTTTTAGAAATGGTAAATCTGAATTTCAAGGACTGAAACAAAATTCACTCTGGGGAACTCCTACTATCAAACAAACTAATCTTAAGCCTGTGTCTTGTCCATGGGTCACATTCCTAAGTACGCCTTGAGGATTGCATAATGCCTACAGAATAGCATGTGGCAAATAAAAACTGTTATAAACAAATTCATAATGAAAACTGGATTTCAGCCTGATCAACATGAACCACTTCTGCAGGATGGTTCATGTTTAGTTTTTAGTTGTTTTTTGTTCATGGTTAGTTTTTATTGCTTTTTTGTTCCTTGAATGCATGTTATTTATATACTTCATTGAAGAATCAACCAACTGTTTGTACTTATTAAAGCAGGAAAACATCCTTCTCGAGCCCTTGCTCCCTAGTGGTCACCATAAATACACAGGCCACAGTGAACCTTACAAACAGAAGAGCATGATGCTGGTCTATTTTCAGCCTGTACTTTCTAGGCAAGAAGCCATGGCTGGTCCTACCCATTCACCTACGACAACAGTCACTCTGACCATCCTCTTTGCCAGACACATCAACATGTCGGGGGTGCTTTGATCTCAGTCTTGGTGTTGGCAATTCCCAGGACATTCCCATAGCTTACTGTCTTCCTTCTTAACAGCCCAGATCAAACTTTACCTATTCAATAACACCTTGGGGTTATTTTGTTTGCTAATTTTTTCCCCAGAGTCTAGAACATCACCTGTCACATAGTAGGCAGGCATTAAATATTTGTCTAATACATTTTATATGAAGAATGTCAACCACTGAAGCATTCTAGAGTATTTCTTAATCTATAATTAAACACTACTATCAAAATTTCAGAGTTTGGGATAGACGAATGGACAGCTCAGAGTGACTTCTGCTCTAGCAGAGGACACACAGCCATCTGTAACTCCAGCTCCAGGGTATCCAACACCTCTGGCCTCCTGGGACACCAGCACTCAGGTGCACATATGCCTATCCAGATACAAACACATACACGTAGTTAAAAATAAAAAACACAATCTCTAAAAACAACTTAAAATGTTCAGAGTTCCACATGTGTCTGGGTAATTACTATGCCATCTTTAGGGGTTTCCTTTTCTTACAACCTGAGAGGATTTGATGTGGGAGTGTCATATATCAATCTGTTGATTTCATTGGTTAAGGAATAAAGAAACTGCCTAGGCCCCTTGATAGGCCAACCCTTAGGTGGGTGGAGTAAACAGAACAGAAAGCTGGGAGAAAGAAGCCGAATCAGGAGTCGCCATGGTTCTCCCACTCCAGGCAGATGCAGGTTAAGATCATTCCTGGTAAGCTGGCTCGTGGGCTACATAGAATAATAGAAATGGGTTAGATCAATATGTAAGAGCTAGCCAATAAGAGGCTGGAACTAATGGGGCCAGGCAGTGTTTAAAAGAATACAGCTTCTGTGTAATTATTTTGGGTATAAAGCTAGCTGTGCAGGCGGCTGGGTGCTGGGGACGCAGCTCCGCCGCTCTTATTTCAACAAGGATTCATCACTCACTCGAACAGACCCAACAGACACCAATGACTGGTCAGTGTGGCACGGCCAAGTAGCTCATTCACAACAAATCCTGAAGCCTACGGTCGGTGGCCACTGGACAGGGTCGCTGTGAAGAGAACCAATATCTCCGCCTTCTTCGGAGAGAACTCACAGCTCTCTGAGTTCACAGTCTCTGAGGGAGGGGACTCCCAGCCAGTCAGCAGGGTGCATCTTCAGGTGACTTTAACTGAACAGGTGCCGCCATCACAGCCGCTCAATGAAAGAATCTGCTATTATTCTAAGGATTATTTCCTTATTCCAAGCTCCAATCCACGAACAGTTTATTATTTAAATTCAAATATAGCTCAGGTATTTTTTTAAAAAATAAAAGTCTTCAAAGGAAAAAAAACAAAAATAAATAACTCCATATGACTCAGTATAGCAGCCGAAGGGACAGCCAACACCCAGTGCCACCTGCCTGCCTTCTCACCAGAAGGTACTGTTTAGGACTTGATACGCTCACCTAGGGGCTCATTTTCATTTATCCAATGAGGTAGATGTTGTAATAGGTCTGAGAATCAAGTCTATATAAGAATAGAAGAGCAGTCAGATAACTGGGCCTAGTCACACACACACATACACCTGTAATGTTTGTGCTCCAACATGGAGGCAGGGGGATCCGGAAGGTTAAAGTAGAATACATAGCAAGCCCTTGTTTTAAGAAAAAGACGAGAATGAGGAAGGCAGGAAGGACACAAAATAAAGGGCATGTGAGGTGACACATGCTAATTTACTTGATTCAGTCACCGCCTGATGCAACCCAGCGAAAGATCATGTCATTCGGTGTAAGCGATGCTTTTCTTTTTCCATTTCGTGTGTGTGTATGGGCGCACATGAACTGAAGTGTACATGAACAGGATGGGGGCCCAAGGTGGATGTTGGTTATCATTCTTGATGGCTCTTCCACCTTATTCATTGAGGCAGTCTTTCCTAATCAAACCCAGAGCTTATTCACTGAGGCAGTCTTTCCTAATCAAACCCAGAGCTCATTCATATCACAATTCTCCCCAGCCTGCTTGCTCTGGGGATCCAGTCTCTAACTTCCTAGGCTGGGACTTATAGGCAGGGCACCATGTTTACCTGGCATTTAGATGGGGCCTGGGGATCTGAACAGTCAGGACACTTAGAGACAAACACTCTAACCACCGAGCTCACCCATCAGCCCCAATATAAGCATTTTAAAGTTTCCAATAAAAAAATTAAAAAAGAAAGGAAAAACTACAAAGAAGTTATTTATTTTGTGTGTGCGCTATGCTCAGAGAACAGAAGAAGGCATCAGATCCTCTGGCACTGGAGTTACATAGGGAGTTGCCAGTCACCTGACGTGGGTGCTGGGAACTGAACTTGGGTCCTCTGCAAAGCAACAAGGGCTCTTCACCTTGGTTCCCTCTCTGCAGCACAAAAGCATTTTTAATATTTTTAATGAAAAGAAAGGAAGAAAAGGTATTAATATTTGTTGGCACATCACGTGTCCCATCCACTTATTCCTTATTTGCATATTCGCTCATTTTTTCATGGTACTGGGGATTGAAGCCCGGGTCTCATGGCTCCTAGGCAAGGGAATACCTGACTTACTCTTAAAATGATCTCGAAGGCAGTTTCTACACACATCAAGATGCGAAAACAAAAACAAACCCTGATTCCATGAGAAGATGAAACCTGTTCAAGTCCTACACTCTGCAAAGCGGTGTTCCAGGGCTGTCCCACTAGATCCAGGGCCCTCAGTGCTCCAGGGTTGTCCCATTAGATCCAGGCATCCCTAAGACCCCTGAGCAATGCTTTAAAAACTTCAACAAGAAGTGGGGGGGGGGGAATCCCATCAAAATTGTCAGAGTCAAAGAATTGACTCTGAACAACCTGTTTTACTAGACTTGAGTAAGCCTGTGTCCTTTTCTCCCCTGGATAGTGGACATTTCATTTTTTTTTTTTAAATCATAGCTGCTCTCAAACCCTACCATGTTGCACAAAATAGGAAAAGTGTTTTCTATACAATTTTACAAGAGGCGTTCATGCGAACAGCTATGAAGGCCTGTATTGACAGGACAGTGTGTCTGCCATATAGGAAAAACGATTAGCAAAATGTCTTACAGAGCAAAAACTCAGTTGATAGTTTTGAGGTAACAGTATCTTCAGGCTTGGGATATAGCTCAGCGGTGGAGCACTGGCTAAGCAGGCATGAGGCCCAGGCTGAACACCTGGTACCACCTCTCACATCCCGGTTATATTTACATAATCACATGTATACTACTAGCACACAATTGTACATAATCAAGGCTGTTTGCTAGAGCTCAGGCTCAGCTACATGGCAGCATCCTCGGTTCACCCACGCTGTCCAATGGCAGTATCACTACTGGAAATGCTAATAGAACACCAGTTCCAAGTTATCTCAGAGATGCTGCCAGATGTTAACGACAGTCAGGAACCTTGGGGTTCCCTTTTACTTAAGAGTTTATATGCTTTCAGTTGTATCATGAACTTTCCATTCACTGAGAAACTAAATGAAAACCTGCGTAAAAGACACAGATCAAAACTTCACAGATCGAAGATGCGTCTCTGTTTCTAGTCTATGTGTGGGGGGAAAAATCAAGCACCAGGAGGTGATGGACATTGCCTGTACATGTGGTTTGTTCGTGACTCCTGACCCCTGTGGCAGACGTTACCAATGGACATCCCTTCTCTGCACTTCCCCAGCTGTCCAGCCACACGCTGTCAACACTCACTGCAGCATTGAGGAATCTGAAGGACCGCAATGGACACAGGCTGGAACCACACAGAGCTCGGGGCCCAAACCTCAACTTTGTCACCTCTTAATTTTATGACTCCAGGTAAAATTACCTCTCTTCTGGATGTCTTGGTTTCTTTTTTCTAGTTGCAAATTAGGAATGACATTTGCCTTCAAAATGGCTTTAAAGACTGAATAAGATTATGTTTTTTTTTTTTTAATGCTAGCAACTTTACTTCCATGAGCATCTCATTTAGCATTACTCAATACTTCAGCAACAGCTCTTTGTAAGGCTGGAATGCATGTATTTTCCATGCAAATTCTGTTTGTGGTCCACTGCATGAGTACTCTGAAGCCACCTTCCATGTGCAGTGTCAAACATAAGATACAACTAATTCTCGCTGGGAAGCTGGCCCCAGGCCCAGTAGTATGGGTCTTGTCTGAGTTTTGTTAACCAGGGGCATAGAAAGTAGAAGAGTCCAGTGAGAAGTCAAGAGTCGGGAAAAT
The DNA here is from genome assembly GCF_000317375.1 of Microtus ochrogaster. Classification (NCBI taxonomy): domain Eukaryota; kingdom Metazoa; phylum Chordata; class Mammalia; order Rodentia; family Cricetidae; genus Microtus; species Microtus ochrogaster. Next base: position 453,333 of record NW_004949225.1, on the reverse strand, counting down.
GCAGGGCCTTGGAACTGTCATGTCCAAGGATGGCAGTGAATCACAGATGCCAGTGAGGTCACTTTCTACATGAGTCATTGGTCAGATGCTGCGCCAGCCCTCCTCCCTCCCCCACACGCAGGAAAATTAGGCAAATCATAGATTAACTGAAAAAAGGGAGGCAGGGAAAGAGAAAGATCGGGGGAGGCGCGAGGTTCACCAAGTAAATGATTACTTCCCATGAGAGAAAACATTTTCATGAATTCTGATTATAGAAGCTTATCAGTTACTGAGTCTGAAAGGCAGGTTCCCCATCACCCATCTTTTCTGAGTGAGAGACTTTAAGTCCTAAAATTAAGAACATGCTGGCCCAAGATTCTTGATCCTCCTTGTGTCCACCTCCTGAATGCTGGGGTTACAGGTAGAAGGTACTATATCTATTTTAGAAATTATTTTCCTAGTAATTTTAAGGGTTTTTTCTGGCAAGGTATACAACTCTTATTCCTCGTTATTACAACATTACAGCAAGAACACTCTCCAAATTTTGATGATCTTTAGTTGTCCAGATTCATTTCACTGCTGTGACTGCTAGAACACGTTCTGAATCTGGTACCCAAGGGGAATGAAGGGATCAAACCAGTTGGTTTAATAACTAATTCTTATTTAAAAACCAATTTAATAAATGCTATAGACTGGTCTTTTTACAAACGTGAATAAACACCCACTGCATGTTAATCACATTGGAAACCCAATAAAGTTAGACTATGGATGGTCCCTCCCAGAGCTCCAAGAGCTTGCAGGAGCAAGGCAACAAGAAAAATATGTTCTTTCCCCACTGTATTATGAGCTAAGTGCAAAGAAAGCAAGGAGCAGGGAATGTAAACAAACAGGACGTGGGACACCTCACAATGCAGACTGAGGAGAGGGAGGATGCAGGCCAGCCTGGCTGTCCCTTTGAAAGGCTGCCACATTGCATGAGGCACACTCTGGAACAGCTGGAGGTTTGCAGTTATCAGGCTCAGTCAAGGTTTCCCTGGCACTTCTGCAGAGCACTAAGGCTCAGAGAGATTTTATCACAGGGAAACTCACTTTGTTAAGTTGATGTGCTCCAGGGTGAAGGGAGGTCAGAGGCAGATACAAAAAGAAGCAGCCATTGTAGAAACTTGATAAGAGACCATCCAACAGTCCTTGGGAGGGAATCAGAGGCAGGCCTTGTGCTGGTGACATGGGGACACCTGTATACCATATACTGTACGCTGAGGCCGCTGCCATATGTCTGAATCCCAATAATAGCCAAAGACAGAGAGCTGACTTACACAAGGTGCAAAAGGCTATCTGCCCAATCCCTTAAAGTGGGACAAGTTATGAAGAGAAGCAGTGTTAAGGTATAGGGAAGTGACAAAGAACCCACACCTCGCAGGATGAGGATACGGGGGTAACAGCCATCCGATGCCTTCTCTGAGTATAGGCGTATCAAAGGCGGCTTTGACACTTGAAGATGCTTCCATGAGGGGACGTGGAGCCGAGGGCAGGCAGAAAGGAGGAGGGCTGTGGGGCTGAGGGTTTCCATTTCTCGCCTCCTTTGAGATGATATGTCTCCCTTTCAATAAGTTTATTCACATTCCAGCCAGCTGCAAAGCAGGGTTGAGAGCCAAGTCCCTCCTGCCAAAGCGACTCTTCAAACCGGCAGCCTCAGGTCTGATAACCAGTTAAAATGTTCAACACAATCACCGCCTTTTGGTGGAGAACAGAGGCGCCGTTGTTCGGAGATCCATTTTCAAGTTCAACTCGTCTAGAATTATGAAATTCAAAACAAGAGCCATTGGGTTCAAGCAGTATCAAAGTGAAAGGAATGCCTGTATCCAATGCGGGTTCCCTTTCTTCACCCTCACCCGACACACAAAGAATATCTGGATTCCCCTGCCATGGTCAGGAAAGCAAACTGTGAATAACGGTGACTGCTCAGGAACTGAAGAACTACCTCAGAGCCGCACAACCCCGCACGGGGAACCGATTCCATTTCTAGAATGTGTGCTATTCTTAAAACCAAAACACCTGATGTACGACTCAAGGTTTCCCAGAAACCGATGGCTCAAGAGTGAAAAGCCCACATTCAGCACTGATCTGAGTGAGCAGCACACAGAAAAGCCAGCACCGCTGAGAAATTACCCCCTGCTCACATCAAAGACTCCGACACTTCTTCTATAAGAAATACATATTTTTGGAAATTGCATAAGTCATGTTCGTCTATCCATTCAACATACATATGAAAAATGCCTGCTATTCGTGAGAGGGTATACCAGACCTGTCTCATACCCCCTCCCCTCCCCCACTTCTATGTAGGGACAAGAAAGTACTGCATAGTCGGGATCCTCAGGTGTTTAGGATCTTGCGAGAAATAGGAAATATAAAAGGAAGAAGAAAAAAAAACACATGTGCCCTGAAGTATGAATGCATGACTATAGGGGAGGGGTCAGGTCCAGGTGATACTGATGGGATACCCACTGTCTATCCACATCTAACAATAGGCTGTCCCCTGAGAGATGGATCAGTAGAAGATGCTGGCCTGAGGAAGACATTAATATCTGTCCACTGAGCAGAAGATCCTTATTCTAAGGAACTGAAGGGTCAGAGGTGGGCTCTGTTAGAAGAGAAACGAACAGTAAGGTCAAAGGTCTTCCTTGGGAAGGTTTTTCTCAGATCACAGCAGGAAGGGAGAGAGACTAGGTGTAAAGACACTGAGAAGCCAGGCTACCCACCAAAAAAACGATATTACTAAGACGAGAGGGCGCTGACACTGGTACCCAAAGGAGCAAATGAAACCCGGGTCTTCTCTGTTGATGATTTACGTTATAGAGACCTCTAGAAACTGTGTGACTTAGGGCAAAGGAAACCAGGTGGCATTTTCAGCTAAAAACATTCTTTGTATTGCAGAGATCATGCTTGCAGAATAAATCACAAAACCATAGGAGCATTTCAATTAATGGAAAGAAAAGTCTCTTGACAAAATTCATTGTAAAATCTGAGCAATCAAGAGCAGAAGGAGACTTTGGGGACCTTACAATGGGCACCTATGAAGTACCTATAACTTACTCTGTATTTAGTGGGTAGACGGCAGAATGTTATCCTTGGGATTAGAACCGCCCATTGCCTCTATTCAGCACTGAGCTGGACGCCAGAACAACAAACTGATTAAAAACTAATGAAGAAGAATAAAAGACCTCAACCAGTCAAAAATGTTGAAAAAGAAAAAGGTGAAAAAGTTTATGTATTACGTATTACACGACTTTATTAGAGTTATAGGAATCAGTAAAGTGTGGTATCAGTATGAAGCTAAATATACAGATCCATGCACCAGTATAAAGTCTGGAAAGAGGAATACTCAGAGTCAATTTATTTTTCTTAATAAAGCTTCCTTTATTGAAAGGAAGGTATTTTAAACAAGAAACCTGGAACGACACGTATCTGTGTACACAAAAAAAGCAAACCCTTAGCGAACATCACAAACCAACATTAACCGAAAGTGGGTCACAGAGCTGAATAAAAGAGCCGGAGCTTACAGCACTTCAAGAAGACATAGGAGAAAAAAAAATTGTAATGACCTTGAACAAGGACAGGTAAAGCAAAACCACAGTGAGTCACTTGGCCCTCTAAAATGTTCAGGAACCGAAGCACTGAGCTGAAGAGGATATGGGGCAAATGCAACACCAGGCTTCCAGCTATGATGCCAAGGGGTGCTGCTTTAGAAAACGATTTGGAAATTTCTTTTTTTTAAAATATTTATTTATTATGTATACAATATTCTGTCTGTGTGTATGTCTGCAGGCCAGAAGAGGGCACCAGATCTCATTCCAGATGGTTGTGAGCCACCATGTGGTTGCCGGGAATTGAACTCAGGACCTTTGGAAGAGCAGGCAATGCTCTTAACCACTGAGCCATCTCTCCAGCCTGATTTGGAAATTTCTTATAAGGTCAAGCCAACCACAGGACATGGCCATTGCACTCCAGAGTAGACAAGAGACATGAGCGAGGGTGTCCACATGACTGTGGGTATATAAGATGTCCGTGGTATCTTTGTAAAAAAAACAAACAAACAAACAAACTGCAAACAACCCAAATGCCCATTAGATCAGAATAGGCACAGCATGGACGGACCTCAGAGCGCCACTAAGTTAGAGAGGCCAGTCTACCGCACCCCCACACCCCCAAACTGAGGGTAACTACTGCTATGATCTCATTTCTACAAAAGCCCAGGAAATCCAAACCTAGCTAGTGAAAGAAAACAGATCAGAGGTGGCTTGGGAAGGTAGGGCTGGGAAGTACAAAAGAAAAGTTTTCAAAAGGGCAGGGCAAAGTTCAGGCGCAGTGGCACCAGAAATGATCAGAGGCAAACATGACAGTACTTAAATACATAGAATTTACTGTGCGCCAATCTATAGAAGACAACCACAGAAAAAGAAAACAATTTATAAATCTAAATAAGCATTATTAAGGCCAATTATTAGGATGCTAACAAGGGCAAGATAAGGAAGAAATAGGACCTGGGTCTTTCCCATTGCGTTGTTTGACTCGGTTGCTGATAAGAACTCGCATGTCATAACACAGCTCATGGCTAAAGAACACAGCAGGGGCTTGTAGTCAAATACCTGTCAAGATGATTATGTATGTAAAAAAAAATAAAATAAAAAATAAAAACCCTGAAAGAGTGAAGACACCAGAGTGAGAGGAACAGACAGAAAGTGGATTGCAATGGATGCTATGGTCCTTCCCAGGTACCTTGCTCTGAGACAAAGGTCTCCAATTCTACAGCAGCCAATGGTGTTGGCTGAAAGGTTCCCCCCACAATAACTGACCTAGCTAAAGGGGATCCCTTCCTACATCCATCCCCGTTCCAGTAACCCTGTGACATCAGTTCAATCCTCTTAGGAAGTGTTAGTCTCAAAGGACTCCCCAATAAAATATCTGCACACAAAACTCAGGTTTTCCAAGAACTGAGACCTAAGTCATTCTCCAATGTAGTTTACTATAGGAAACCGAATGTCCTGGTGAAAAGAAGAAAAGGCTTATTGGAGAATCAAGGTCTGAAAGAACCAATTTCTCAAGCTGAGCGGAGAAGAGAAAAATAACATTGTTTTTGGTAGAGAAAAATAAACTATCGTTATTAGGATTGATAAACAATTACAATGAAGTCCACAAAATCTGTTTGTGTGCCATGAAGAGGAAGTCTTCTGCAATGCTGCCCCCCCATGACGGTGAGAATGAGACCTCAAAGGTGAGCCTGCTGGGCTTCCCTCTGGCCCCGGGAGAATTTCCCGCTAATACTGACATCAAGACAGAGTTAAAAGTCACAGCGCTGAGTCAGATTTCTGCTGCCTGTCTTGGGGAGATATCAAAATAAGGGAATTGTGTTTCTAGGCACTGAGAGGGGCTGTGGGTGGGCTCCCTGGAACTCTGCAGGAACTCATCTTTTCCGCCTGAATGACCAGGTTTTAAGAGAAGAGCAACGGTGGCCTGTCCACGTCACTCACATACACCAAAGAGTTACACATCTCTCGGTGTTATGGAAGTCCCCTGAGTGGACATCCTTACAGCACAGTATTAGGAAACTGTTAGGGTATCTGTGAACTGCACACATTCCTCTCTCCTTGCAGCTCTGCACACAAACTACACACTGGTGAAAATCACCTAAGTGATATTCTATTTCTATCCCACCGCAGCTATTCATACCCCACTGCCCATTAGGTACCTATATTCCTGAAGCATTCAGAAAGCACCGTTTCCCAAGCCAGTCCGCTTTGACTATCTCTGTGTCCCATACACTATCCCTCCTGCCAGGGGAAACAGAGAAGAGCTTAAAGCAGAGGCCCAAAGCCAGCCACCTTCACCAGGGTTCAGATGCTTGCTCTTGTGTTCACAAGCTATGTGCCCTCCAGCAATCACTCAACTCTTTCCCCCACTTCAAATGAAAAAAAAAAAAAAAAGAGTAACAATAATATTGGTATCTCAGAGGAATATGATGATGGGTGCATTTGCATGGGTAATTCCTGGTGTATTATGAAATCAATGAATACTAATTATCACTAATAAGTTAGTGAAATGTAAAGATTTCTCAGTGATGATAAAGACCAGATATCTCCTATTAACTTTGTGGATGTGCTGAGTTATTTGCCAGGCATCTTGCTTACATGTACACACTGTTCAGCTGGCTCTGAATGTCTGGACCATACAACGCTCCTGTCTTACTTAGCCTTGGAAAGCTTATACTAAGGGCACGGACTAGTGTGACCAGCTCTCAGTGCAAGTTCCTGCCGAATAATGAAAATATGCTGCTATAGTTTACTGCAAAATTACAGTGAAAGAGGCTGTCAGTTTGCTGTGTGGACAACTAATTAACCCCTAAGAGAAAACCAGTTGTTTCTCCTCGTTCAGATAACGGATGACGGACAGTTCATGGTTTTTCTCTGTCTGAACCTTCAAGAGTTAAACCTGGGACTCATCTGTAGTACCTATACTTAGCCTAAATTTTCTACTAAATAGATCCTGTGTGCTTTGAAGGCTCCTTTTTTTTTCTTCCTTTCTTTCTATTTTCTTATTTTAAAAATGTCTCTCTTAGAAACTGGCCTAAATAACTTTTTTTATATATCTACTCAATTAAAAAACTTAACTATCCATTTAGTGAACATTTTGTGTCAAATATAGCTCTAAGAAAAATAACAGATGACCAATAGAACAATGGCAAGGATGTTAGCTGGGAAACAGCCCCGAAAAGGAGCCGGTTGGAAAGTTAGGTGCAGCCAGACCAAAGTCTTTTCTGAAATGGGGACCAGAAGTGCTTCAGATTGTGGGTATTTCCAGATTTGGGAATATTTACGTATACTTCATGGGGTCTCTAGGGAAGAGGACCCAAATCTGACATAAAATTCAATTATGCTTCCTATGGGCCTCACACACATATCGGAAGCAATTTAAAAGATATTTTTAGTATCTTGTGTTTTGACTGTGACCCATCATGTGGAATCAGGTGTGGAATTTTCAACTATGGCACTATAATAGTAACACACACAGGTATGCACATACGCATGCACACACATTCACACACGCACAATCACACAGAAACACACAATCACACACACACGCACACACAAGCATAGACACACACACACACACACACACACACACACACTCGGAGCACTTTGGATTTCAGATTAGAGATGCTTCTCCAACAGTGGTAAGGAAAGTGGCTAGGTTCAGAGAGGGCAGAAGCACAAGCATGCACTGCTGCCCAGGCTAAGTCCACTCCTTTATGCCTCCTGGGGCAGCTTGAAGACAACAGTGACAGTCACCATAAAGTGCAAAGAACTCTGTTGGGACCCAGGCCAGCTGGGCCAACCAGAGAACCACTGTAACTCAACTGGGACCAACGGAGCAGAGCCGCTATGCCAGGGATCAGAGGCAGTGAGAGGCAGGAAGAATGCTACCTTACCTTACAGACTGTTATTAAGTCTTCCAAATATTTTCAGGTGGCTTGCAATAACAGGCAACAGCATGATTTTAGCTCCCAATGTACACACATGCACAGAATACATATGGCTAATTTGTCTACATGGGAAGTATACATATAAGCCATACTATGGATGGCTATTATTCGATGCTTGCTTTCTTTTTAATTCAAGAGCTACAACTATGGGCTTTTCTTTGCATGCACATGTCAGAGGTGTGGCTCCCAGAATCACATGCATGCCCAAATACAACATGTCAGAGGTGTGGCTCCCA
>NW_004949225.1:425324-445175 GCF_000317375.1 Microtus ochrogaster | reverse complement strand
CTCCCAGAATCACATGGATGCCCGTATACAACATGTCAGAGGTGTGGTTCCCAGAATCACATGGATGCCCGTATACAATCTTACAACAAAACTACTTTCAGTTCGCCTCATTTTAGCACAAGTACACAGGGTTGAGAGGAAGCAATTTCCAGGTTGGTGGGATAGTTACAAGCATGTAGGAGTTCAGGTTCTTACAGAGGTCCCCTGTAGATTGCTATTGTCACCTAGTTCTTCTCATGTTCAGTTCCAGTTCGCTCAGCCCTGATTCCCAAACCTGGATTACAGACAGGTTAAATGTGGCAGAGATGCCACGGAGGAAAGGTCACACAGAGAGTGCGATGCCACGGAGGAAAGGTCACACAAGAAGAGCGAAAGATTCACAGCTGGGTGGGGAGCCGTGCTGCTCGGAGGATCCAGGTTGGCGTTGTGACACGAGAAGAGGGCTAATTTAATTTCAGCTAAATTTAAGACACTAGGCAAGAGAATGCTGGGAAGACTCTGGGGCGGCAATCTCTTATCTTTCTCTTTCTGTAAACAGACACGCTGGAAACTGGGGCTATACCTCCACTGCTGCTATAATCAAGGTTCTACGAGGGCTTCTGGAATGTTATAGCTTCCTGCTAAAAGGACAACTTGGTTGAAATCTAAGTAAAACGCTAAAACAAAATGCCAATTACTATCTGAGAGAAAACTGCGAACGGCAGGCCCTGGACATTGATTAGCATGGATCCACCGATTCTCAGCCATTCCCCAGATACCTTCTAGATGAGCTCATGTCAGATCCAATGGACGTCACCAGTATCTCTTAACGGTGAAAGCCCTACGCTATTAGCCAGGTCCCCATTTTAAAAGCATAATTAGTTTTTTTTTCTTTCCTTTTTGACATGCTGTCAAGAACAGTTGCCACCCCACAACCCTTCCCCCCCCCCCGAAAAAAGACAAGGGATTAGAGTTCATCTTGACAGATAGCCTAACACTAAGCTGCAGAGTCCAAACACAAGGGGGAAGAGTATGTAGCCAGCTAATGTGTAGTTATCAGGCATTGGGGCCATCTCAGTGTCTACTTTAGCATCACGAACTTCTCTATTGTAGACCAGCAACACTCAATGACTCCAAAACATCACTTCCATTCAGAGGCCATTAAAGCATCTGACATCCGCCTCTCGGGAATCCAGGAGGGACGATCGCAGCCTGTGTGTAGAGCTAGGATGGCAGTATTCAACCACACAGTGATGATGGGTCTGGTCAGTTCTTCAGGCAGCCACCGTGCTCCAGATGTGAGCCATCCATAATGCACAGGGGCAGCAAGTTCCTTTGTGAGCCTTCCTGGTGACAGTCTGAGGCTACTGCTTCCAGCTATGATAACACTGGAATGTGCGAAACAAAGGGAGGCCCAAGCAATTTCCCTAAATACTGTTTTTAAGCTGTTGCTGTAGTTAGTGGTCTGCTGAACACAGAATACAATTACGAACAATTAGCCGTTTAGTGGCTTAGACACGGACGGTTCGGCTCAGTTTTTGGCCTATATTTTAAACAACAACAGCAAAAAAGGCTATCAGGCAGAACCCCCGGCCATCCTGCAGCTGAAGGAAGTATAAAGTCTACTTCCCTTTTCCTGCGTGACCTCAACTCCAGACACCAGTCCTCTGCTCCTGTGGTACCCCACCCGGCCCCTCCCTCTCCTGACACAAACACGCCGCCCTCACGCTCTTCTGTCCAGCTGCTATGTCTTGCTCAGTAGGGAAAGAGATAAGCAGCTATGTGAGGAAGACAAGTTTGCCGGGCTGCTGGGCCAGGAAAAGTTGGAGTGGAGGAAGGGTAAGAAGAAACGCACGCTGAATTCCAAGTCAGGAAATTCAAGAAGCTCCAGAATCTACAACTTGAGCAGGGACAAGAAGTTGATAGAGGAAATCCTACATTTAAACGGCATAAAATATCTTAAAATACTGCAAGAAGTGACTTTGGGCTGAGTATAGTATTCGCACATGAAATGTGAGCCAGTCGCCTCATGTAGACTTGAGTTTCCTTTCTAAGATATCCAACCTCTGAACATCTGAAATCAGAAGCACTTCTGGTCCCGAGTGTCTTGGCTCAGGGCTGCCCAGCCTGTCTTAGGAAGCGTTTTCCCTGCAGGGTAGAGAGGCTTATTTTCTAGAGGACAGCGTGGTGAAGACTCTGAGTAATTACCCTCCCTCCTCTTTAAAAAAAACTTTGCCTTTTACTTCCAGGTCATCATGACACGATTAACAGACCAGTTCTCCCTTTCATGAGACAAACGTTCCCCAGAAGGTGAAAGTTAGCAGCATGGGTTCTGAGTCTCCCAGCCCATGTCTAGGACGGTTTGATGCCGGCTTCTCGGTCCTTTCTCTCAAGGGTTTCTTGTGTCTCTATCAGGCATTTGTTCCTATAGTCTCAGGAGGGCGGATGAGTTTAAAGATGGCTGATGGACAACTCGGCTAATAAATACGCTTGCCACATGAGCCTGACGACCACAGTTCAACCCCTGGAAGCCACGTGAACATGGAGAAAGGGAACTGACTCCACAAAGTTGTCTTCCGACCTCAACATGTGCATCTTTGACGAGTACAATCACCCTCCACATTAACAATTATTAATCAAAAAATACTGCGCTAATTGGCATGGTCCGACTGCAAATGAGAGACGGGTTTTGAGACTGGTGCTCCAATCTCCTCGGAATGCACCTCCTCTTAAGTGAGAAATCTTGGCACACTAACAGCATTGAGTACACAGTTTTCATGCTCCAAAGAGCATGCTGGTGTTTTCCTCAGATAGGAGTGAGAACATTAATAAACTTTATGCCACTAAGGTACATTTTCACTCAAATTAAAGAGACCTCCAGCAAAACCAGAAACAAAGTCCTCAAGGAATTTCGCACACAGCAAGGCACCCATAAGGTGAAACTTACTGTTTCGTTCTATTTCTGCATGTGCACAGTGACATAAAAATGTATAGCATCTTCTAGCTACCCAACTGTCCAGGCATCGTTTCACCAAGTAGGAAGGAGGGAAGGAGGGCGGAGTTGGCGAGGCCACTGTTACTTTTTCCTTACCCGGTTCATGATGGGGTTAGGTCTGGGTTGACAGGTCCTTTCTAAACGGCAGTAAATTAAGCACATCCCATGGCCCAGCAGGGACAGGTGACAGGCAGGCACAACCAGACACCTCTTCAAGCCTGAGTAGCATCTGCTCTTCCTCACCTGTGCAGGCACTAAGGGCCCTGCATAATTTATGAGGCTCAAGAAAACTGAAACGTGAACTGGATGGAAGTGTATGCTTTTAAATTTGGAAGCGGACAAGGCGCCAAAGGAAACCAGCACATGCCTCCCAAGCCCTGGGGGATGGATGGAAGGCCTTCCACAAGACCCTGCATCTCCAACCTCACCTCTGTGAGCTCCATTGTTCCTGGGCTGAGCGTCTCACACCCCATGCCCATGGGCTCATCTTGGCGAACTCCTCTGAGGACTTACCACACATTGCTTAGTCCACATGCACGGTGTGCTAATAATGTGTATAACAGTCCACTTGCGTGTGGGCTCATCTGACAATTATGGTCTCCCTTTCTAGAATGTGGGAGATTGCTGGAAATTGCATGTCAGTGGGAGCTTCTAGGCCGCATGTGCTATTTCCACACTGTGCGAAGAGGGATGTAATAGTAGCAAAAAGTAATGAGTCCCAAAAGGAAGAGAAGAGTATTGTGGGCTTGTGTTTAGAATGCCAAGTTATTATTGGTGAGAGCAATTTTAGGCAAGCTCCTGGGTGCTAAATCCCAGCTACATATCTGATTAATAACATACATATCATCTACTGTTAGGCTGTAGACTGCCTCTTGCTGTCATGTTAAAGTGTTCTGTATGCAGAGAAATCAGAATGTCAGGATTTTGCTGTCTTAGTCCTATGGGAGATGAGCCATTGAAGAATCTACCAAACTACCCCAGTTCACAGCATTACTTTAATTAACCCACCAGATGGGGTCCAGATGTCACAGGCAAGTTTGATTTCAACTAAGTAATTCATACAATAATATACTATTAAATTTCATTTTGCACAACGGATAATGCCAAGTTATTCATGTATATTTAAAAAAAATACACTGCCTGGTTTCTAAATTTCAAAAAAAAAAGTCACATTCTACAGAAGTTATATATAAAATGGAAGGTATTCAGGAAATAGAGTTGATCAACAAAATAAATGGGCCAGTGAGATGGCCCAGCAGGGAGAGCTGCTTGTGGCCAAGCCTAACTCCCTGAGTTCAATCCCCGGGATCCAGAAGAAAACTGCGGCTCATAAATTTTCGTCTGACCAGCACACGCATGCTATGGTGCACTCTCCCACACCCATGCAAATACTTAAATATGACAGATAAAGAAACCGCACCTCTAAACCTTCCTTCTGTTTTATTTAATTTTATGACATTCTCAACAGCACAGATTTTCCCACTGTATAAAGCACTAACTCTGCACTGGTGGTCTCAGGTCCCAACTCCATTCCCTAAGGAAAAACAAGAACAAACTATGCATGCATCTGTCGTGTGTTTGTATGTGTGTGCCGTACACAGATGTGCCATCGGGCAGAGAGGGAGATCTCGTAGGAGTCAGGTCTCTCCTTCCTTGCTGTGGATCGAAAAGGTATTGCCCGCTAAGGCAGGAAACAGCCCTTGGCAGCTGTAACTCTGCTCTCTGGCCCAGTTAACTCTGCACTCCAGCCTGCCATAGTCACCAAAGCCAACCAAACGTTTATACGTGAACAACTAGGCTCCTTTCCCCTCTTTCCTCATTTTCTCTCCTTATCCTCCACTCTAGATCCTCAGTTCCTTGACTACTGCTTAGCCTGATGGGCATTTCATCCTGTTTATACCAAGCTAACCATGAGAGTTAGAATTTGAAAAAACAAAACAAAACTGGTGTTCGGCCCTTAGGCAAGTTGCAGCCTTCTAGCTTGAGTTTCGTCTTTGCTATATGGGAATAATTATATATATATATTTCACTTCCCAGGGTTGTTGTTCAGATCAAAGCCAAAAGAGGGCATTTGTTGAATTACTGTTATCAGTGACGATGCTTTCATCCCAATTGGCAGTTTGAGCAGAGGAGAAGCGATCAAGGCAGAGGGGATGACGTCATTCACTCCTGACATGATTGAAGTGTCAGTTCCTTCTAGACCCTGCTTGTCCCCACTCCCATGCCTCTTGTCCAGCTGCTCACAGCAGACTAAAGTCCCCAGACAAGAGGCCATCTGGTACAGCGTCAGGGAAAGTCCCCAGTTTTCCACACTGACATCCAGATGGAAATCTCAAGCCTTGATCACATCATCAACAGAGGTTTCCCACAATCTTTAAGGGACAATTAGGAAAATTTAAATACGACTTGGGTATTCGCTATGCTTCTTATCAGAAGAGCTGTTTGGTATGATAGTGGCATGGTCCTTGTGTAAGAGAAAGCTTTGATTCTTAGGAGATTAATATCAGAGCAGTTAGTGGTCACGGGTCATATTTACAATTTACTTTTTAGAAAGTAAGTGTTTAAGTGTCCATGTGTCTGCGGGGAGAAGAGAGAAAGCACAATGTCAAAACATTAACAACCGCCAACTCTAAATTGGAGGTATTTGTGATTCTACTTTTATATACATATAAAAGTATATGTAATACGATTTTATATATAATATGATTTGTGTGTATGTGTGTGCATTTGTGTAGGAAGTGTCTGTTCCCCTGGAGCTGGGGCTACAGGTGCTTGGGAGCTGCCTGACATGGATTCTGGGAATGGATCCTCAGTCCTCTTTAAGAACAGCAAGTGCTCTGAACTGCTGGGCTACCTTTCTCCAGCCCCTGGTTCTCTTCTCTTGACATATGTAAGTGTATAGAACTTTTAATGATTAAAGTGTAGGAAGAAGTCGTGGGAAGAGGGGTACAGAATAACTGAACACATGTAGATGAAGCAATTGATTGTGAGTGCAATAACGTACTAAAAGTAGCATCATTATTGGGGTTTTCCCTACACTTCGAGGTGCAGCTCAGACCCCAGGTCTGTGTGCTCTCCCTATCCAAGCCCACACGTCTGCTCTCAGACTCGGATGGCTTCCATTTGCTGTTCACTGCACACTGCTGGGCAGTTTCTTTTCAAATACTTTAATCCTATTATTCTAGTAATATGGGAAGAAAATTCAGACACTTACAAAGTACACAAAGCTCCACCTTATTCTGTAAGACACGCAATTATTTTACAAAATTGTCTTTTCTCTTTTTTCTGCGTCTTTTTTTACTTTCGTTTTCTAATTCTGTGTAAGGGAATTATCCTGCTCTTGGTTTAAATCCTGGCCCTCTTAACTAAAATTGACACTCATTAACAGCTGGCCTTTTCTTTTTTTCTTTAAAGTACTTTTTACCAATCTCCATAAAGGTGACAAAATCTCAAAGGCACAAAATGGTCCATATTTGTGGTCACCAACAAAAAAAAAAATGTATTTTTCTTTAGGGGATTAAGAAGAAAAATTTAATGACATTGACATGCCAAAACACACAACCTACTTCTTCATGTGCTCCTTTTAATCAACACAGAAAAGCACAGAAAACCTTGCGGCACCAAGACTTCTAACTGCTTTATATGAATAATTTTTGTTTTCAAGACAGCATTTCTCTGTGTAGCCCTGACTGTCCTGGAACTTGCACTGTAGATCAGACTGGCCTCAAACTCAGAGATCTGCCTGCTTCTGCATCCCAAGTGCTGGGATTAAAGGTGTGTCCCATCACCACCCGGCTAAATAATTGTATTTTTTAAACCAGAAGATATTCTACAATTTAGTTCATCTTTGAAAACCTCCTTTATATCTATAATTACAGTCAAAGATGGGATAAATATAATTTTAGGAATCATTATTCTCAGATAAATCAGCTCAGAAAAGGAAGTTCAGGCTGGGTGTGCAGCTCAGCATGAGAGAGCCTACATAAGACCCGGTCCAAGCCCACAGAACAGATAAACTCACTACAACATCTATGCAAATATTGCTTCTACACTTCTGAATCATGTTTTCAAAAAACATTGCAGCTAGTTGCTGTGGAAAGCATAGTGTAAATATTATAATAACAGAGATAACACCTCTGTCAATGTATCTGCTTTTGAGTCTCAGACTTTGAGACCAGCAAGGTTTTCTAAACCAAAGACACAGTTCTATGTGGCAGACAAGCCATACAGAAAACTTTCTACTACCCAGCCCCTTCATAGGACTTCATGGGCTCATTATTATTGAATCAATATTTGCTTACTGAACATTTATTTGCCAGACACAGGGGATTGTGTGGTGTACAAAGACACTACTCTTGTGTTCACAGGCAAGTATGGAGCCTTGGAACTAGAGTTCCATCATATGATAGAGAGCCATCAAATGGGAATCACATGCAGTTTCTCTGCAAGAGCAGTAAACACTCCTAATCCCTGAGCCACCTCTCGAGTGTGAGCTCTGAGCTCTTCCACTTATTCCTTCCTTAAGTACCAAAGAATGGCTGGATGGTGGTGGTGGCGCACGCCTTTAATCCCAGCACTTGGGAGGCAGAGACAGGCAGATCTCTGTGAGTTCGAGACCAGCCTGGTGTTCTAGGACAGCCAGAGTGAGTTCTAGGACAGCCAGGGCCACACAGAGAAACCTTGTCTTGAAAAACCAAAAATGAAAAAGAAAAAAAAAGGAGTACCAAGGAATGAACCCATCCAAGCCTCTCAAGACCGGCAAATCTGTTGTTCTGTCTTCAAGTTTTACCCTTCTGTTAGCTGCTAAGTGACTGATTGCCTGCACCAGCCAGGCTCATATCAGAATGGAAGGGAAAATAGAGAAGAACACAAAAAACTTTTAAGATGACTTATTTGAAAATTGTATTTGCTCAATTTCATGGAGAGAGTCTGCTAAAGGAGCCAGGGCTGAATATTTACTAGTTGGGATTTTTTGACGATCACACGTTCTGCTACAGATTGGAATGCAATTTAAATTTGTAAAAGGTCTGTCAGAAAAAATACTCCAATCTACAGTGTGTATTTTTTCTTTTGCCAATCTAAAGTAAATTTAGAAGTTCTGAAGATAAACCTCTGAAATATATACAGCCAGAATAGTAGGCATCTCTGATTCGACACAGTTAACTGTTTCCCAGCTCGCTCTGGGGAGGACCTCTCATATGGTTCTCGTGCTTTTAGCGGACTTGCTTCTGGACAGGGAATGCTACCCCAGCTGCTTGTGGGACACATGTTCAGGACAGTCTATCGGTGTCCAGAGGTGCATGCCTCTTACGTCAGCACTTGGGAACGGGAGCAGGCGGACCATGACTTTAAGGCCAAGCTGAAGCGCTAAAGCATGGACTCCAAGAAAATCAAAATGAGACAAGTTCCATCCCAGATCACAGGGTGGGAGGAGATAACTAACACCCATCCGCACCTGGGCAGGCACACACAGGAACACAGGCACATGAACCCCCACCCAATAAAGAGAAGCAAGAACAACAAAGCCAGATCCAAAAAAGCATTCTGTATTCTGCCCCCTCCTCATGGTTGTAAACTATACACTCAACTCCTGGCCCTATGCCTGCCAGATTCCCTGTGCATAGTGGTCCCTGTGGATCAGCATCTGCCCCATGATCCTCATTCTGTGCCCATACTGTTCCTCCCTCCCAGAATTCACTTCCCATGGGCACCTACTAAATATCTTACTTCCTTGTTCTCAGGCACAACGCAGCCAGCACTAATGTTTTTGTCACTCACATGTTACTTCAGTAACTTAGAGACAGCGAGGGCTGACAGCTCGCCTCAAGGTCACCATGTACCAACACTGGTCTTGAGCTCCTGATTCTTCTGCCTCTACCCCTCAAGTGTTGGAATTTCAAATGTTCTAATATGTAAAATGTTCTTCATGGTGAATTCTCCCTCAATAAAGTGTCGTTTCTGATTTTCTAGACACTGAATTTGGATTTATTCAGCTAGATAAGGCATATCCTTCCTGCCTCATATCTTGTCTCTGGGAATCACAATGAAGCAGTTGCTGGACAAAGAATAGTTCAGGTGACTTGAGAAGAAAAATCTCCCAATTGATATGTGTCCTTATTCATAGTTTGGGCCTTCAATAAATGTTTGTTATAGGAAAGAAAGAAAACAAAATAAATTTCAATTTATCTTTTAGCTGTATACTGAAAAATATATCCAAACAGTGGACACATCCATCACAGAAAGAAAGAGTTCTATTAATTGATCAGTAGTACTTTGATGATCACTATATCCTCTATTGCTCAAAATATAAGTAACTGAATCCATTTTAAAGATGTATAAAATGAATCCCAGGGAAAAGAGGAAAAGAAAGACACTTGTGGCCTCATTTCATCCCTTCTGATATAATCTGGAGTGAGCCAAGACAGCACACATGGGAATCATTCAATAAAAGCCGCAAAAATTAAACTTCTCACATGATTTCATTCTTGAAGAAGAAAGACAATATGACAATAGTTGAAGACTTCCTTTATATGACTGGATGTTTCCCAGTGGTGAGGGTAAGCATGTGCTGGCTACAGAAATGAATCTGCAAAACCATAAAGCAATCCACTAGCAAGTCATTATCAATAAGAGGCACACAAGTATAAATAAAGTTATTTTAATAAAAAGAAGCGAATCACACATTTGTGCAAAATCTCATCAGGCTATATTCATCTTCCAATGTAATAATAACATTATGATAATAACCAAAAGCTCATCAAGGGCCACATGTGGCATTCTTTGTTCATGACAAGCTTGACAACTTTTTCCCGCTGATTCCCAAAGGAAAAGGCTCATCTTTTTCACCAGTGCAAGCCCCGGGACTTCATGAAGTCAGTCAACAAAAGTGAGGCCCAGTTGGCTTCTCTCCTCGAAGACACGGTTGCTGTAACCCACTCCTACATTATCAATCAAAGATCTTGTTCTTCCAGCACTGCTTGAAAGCACAACTATAAAGAGAGAAATGGCATCAAACATACGACTCAGAACGGCCAAGCCAAGAGTCTTATGGTCTGCATATTGGGTGTATTGTTACCATAGACACTTCTAGAGTGTCTTTGCTTTATCATCCCAGCTTGGAGTAGTGCTATTCCCCACCCCACCTCAAGCACTTTACATCATTTATGATTCTTTCACATAAAAGAAAAGGACGGTCTGAATAAAGAAAGGTGATCTGATGGTTCCTCTTGAACACTAGGGTTTCCTGGTAGCTCTCTGAGAAGATAAGATGAAGCGAACGCTGACAATTCTTATGGGCACTCATTACTAACTTTGCTTTTATAATTTCCACTGCAAAGGCTTTTAATGCTGTTGGAAATGCAGGAAATACAGTCCACCTGCTGCAAAGTGCTATAATGATGGCAACTGAGAAAATAATTATGATACCATACAGAATGATTACTCAACAAAACGCCAAAGAATGGGGTGCATTTGTGTAAGAACTTTGCAAAATCTTGCCTGGAGACTTTCCTATGCAGCCGGGGATGTGGACCAGCGAAATTTTGTCTTGAAGATCAGCATGTTTTACTTTAAATTTTAGCTGATACAAATATAACAAAAACAGACAAATGCACATGATTCTCCTAAGAGCTTTATAAGGTAGACGCTGGTTTCATTCACACTCAGATGAGGAAACTAAAGCAGACACTTGGGCTTTAGCTAAGGACTCCGAAAACAATGAGTGACAAATGTGCAGCTGCATACAAACATGTACAAACGTGCAGCTGTATACAACATGTACAAACGTGCAGCTGTATACAAACATGTACAAACGTGCAGCTGTATACAATCGTGTACAAACGTGCAGCCTCCACCCAAAACAATATTGACATTTTCCCCATGTTTTTCACTATACAAGTGGCATTCTAGAGCCTTCTGTCTGTCTGTCTTCTGTCTCATCTGTATGTCTCTCTCAGCTAGAAGTAGGATGATACAGATTTAGCCAAATCTAAAATCTGGTTAGCTTGCCAGTCGCTGATGCTGTTTCCACCATGGGCTATCAAGAAGAAGGCTGAAGATACTTCTGCTCATGTCTTTTTTTTTTTTTTTTCGAGACAGGGTTTCTCTGTGGTTTTGGAGCCTGTCCTGGAACTAGCTCTTGTAGACCAGGCTGGTCTCGAACTCACAGAGATCCGCCTGCCTCTGCCTCCCGAGTGCTGGGATTAAAGGCGTGCGCCACCACCGTCCGGCTGCTCATGTCTTGTTAGGGTGTTTATCTTCATTTCTCTTGTTTGAATTTAGGAAGGAGAAGCTGCTAGATCATAGAGAAGGCATATATGTAACTCTAAAGAAGTCTGCTGCACGATTTGGTAAAGTGGCTTACTACTCTACACCCGTCCCCAGTGTGTACCCCAGAAGGCCTTGCGGAAAGATCATGCTGCCATGTTCATACGTTCATCCAAAAAGTAAAGTCAAATTTGTCATAGACTGGCTGACCAGGGGTGTTGTGAAGGAAACCTGAAGACCACCATCACTGAAATCAAAACAGGAAGCTGTCTTGCAGGACAACTTAGTTCTGCTTAAGCAGGTGGCCTCGCAATCCCAAGCAGCAAAGAGAACAGACACAGATGCTCTAAAGTTCAGCAAAAAAGATCCTGTGGGGACATTAGTGAACCCCTAAATTAGGCTTAACCCAGTTCTCAGAGGGGCCCAGATCTCCAAACCAAGAAATACGCACTAATGCGCTGTGGTAATACCAACGCTACAGCATTTGGAGAACAGCACTGGGAGAGCAACGCCTCTGAGAAGACAGACAGAGGCTCATCAAAGAGAAAGGATTTTAAATGGCTCTTGCTAGATAATGCAGCAGTTTTAAACTCAGGACATGGATAGAAAAAGGTTTCCATTTCAAGCTTAAGACAGAATGAGAATTAATGGACAAAATGAGAAGCAAGGCATTGTGGTTTGTGCCTGTAAATGCTAGCACTCCTGATATGGAGGCTTGAGGATCAGGAGTTCAAGATTATCCTCAGCTTCACCATAAGTCTGAGACCAGCATTACCTACAAGAGACCCTGTGCCAAAACACACAGGGGAAGTGTGGAAGGCATAAATACTAATTTGCTTACTGAACCACTGGCTGGGTTAAGGGAGATCAGAGTCAGACAGGAGCAATCTGCATTTTACCATGTAGGCACAGGGATGCCATCTCTGCCTGTTAATCAGCTGGCCTGTCAGCTTGCAAGGGCACCACAGCAGTAATGTCAGCCTGTAAATATTTACAAAGTACCTAATTTGGGCCAGTCAGGATCTGCACCAGACACCACTGTAACTCCCAAAGTAGCAGATGCACTGGTATCTTAGGGTTTAATTGCCGTGACAAAACACCATGACCAAAAGTAACTTGGAGAGGAAGGGGTTTGTTTCATCTTAAAGCCTGTAGTCCATCATCCAGGGAAGTTACATCAGGAACTCCAGTAGGGCAGAAATCTGGAAGCAGGAACAGATGCAGACAGACACCACGGAGAGCTGCTGGTGCAGCCTTGCTCCTCCTGACTCGCTTGTTTGTTTTCTTATACATCCCAGGACCAGTTGCCCAGGTCTGGTACCGCCCACCAGGGCTGGGTCCTACCGTACCAACCCATCAGTCAGGAATATGTGCCCTACAACAGGGTGGTGGCGGCGGCATATGCCTTTTATCCCAGCCCTCAGGAGGAGAGGCAGGTGGATCTCTAAGTTCAAAGCCAGCTTGGTCTACAGAGTGAGTTTCAGATCAGCCAAAGCCACACAGAGAAATCCCATCTCAAAAAACCAAAAACCAACCAATCAACCAAACAAACAAAATGTACCCTACAGACTTGCATGTAGGCCAACCCTATGGGTGGATTTTCTTGATGAAGGTTCCTGTTTCCCGGATGACCCTGGCTTGTGTAAACTGGCAAAATTAGCCAGCACGAGCGTACACTCTTGCAGAGCTTAGGGTTTAACACGGATGTGCGGCCGCTCACTAAGAGAAATTCCAGAATAGGAATAGATGGGCACCCCAAATCCCCTAAGCCAAGGGCACAGAGCCTACTCGGGAATTTCCGAGGAAAATAACAACACAGAAAGGAAATGTAAAAGAATTGTTCACCCCTCATTACTATGTATCAGTGGGTGGCTGGGGGTCACGGAGAAGAATCTGAAGTATGGTGGGCAGAAACGGTGAGGAGACAGAATAAAGATCCACAAAGACAGAGTTTATAAATATGCTGTATGTCAAATGGAATGACTTCAAAATTACTTTTAAAAACTGTTCTTAAATCACAAGAAAACCAGGATGATGTTAGACCATAGAAATGAAAAAGACATAAGCCTTATCCTGGCAGAGCCCGGTCTCAGTAGGGAGACAAAACTGATCTGAATTCCCCCTGGACCATTTATAACTTGGGTGATGTCAACCAAGGAGATACCTTCTCTGAGCCTCACTTTCTAAGCTTAAAAGTTGGTGCAAATGCACTCACAGTCTGACAACACAGGTAACAAAGCCCCCAGAGTACGGTAGTGACGACACAGGTAACGGAGCCCTATGGTAGTAATGACACAGCCTGACGACACAGGTAATGAAGCCCCTGAGTACGGAAGTGACGACACAGGTGACGGAGCCACCAAGCACGTCAGGTGCTCAGGAATGTTTAGCTGAATTCTACCTTAAAAAAACAAAACAAATGAACAAAAGATAAACCTCTACATTTTCTTCCTGTTAAGAGAATAAATTAGAAGGATATTTTTGGAACACCTAAAAAGTGTGAGTAACTGCTCCTAAAGATATACAGAATCAAAGTCCTTAAACCCCTGGTATATAACAAAGTAGATAAACACACTTTTCATTCTAATAATTTTTAGAATATGAAATAAAATTGTAGATTTGGAGAAAAGGGTAAAAAGGAAATTATGCTGTAACTTCAGCCATGCTATGGTACTTTTTGGCTCAAATTAATTTTTCACTTGCCAAAAGGGCCACCATGGTGTACGTAGAGATCAGAGAACAACTGTCCAGGGATCAAGCTTGGGTTATCCGGCCTATAAGCCAAGCTCTTTCCCTGCTGAGCTGCACCATCTGCTCCCTAAAAACTTCCTGTGTGACATTAGTAACAAAGGCACGGGGTTGCCTGTCACTTGTTCCCCTCACAAAACTCAACCGGATAATGAAGAAACAAGTGTACCCTTTTAGGAATGACTGAGAAACACCCCACTCCACCCCCACCCGATGGGCAGAGTAGCAGGGAACTGGTGCCCTTCCTGTGGGGGGCTATCCTGAGGATTGCACCATAGAAACAGGAGTAGCAGACGGCACTCCGTCTTCACCTCCTGTCTATCATGGCTCCTATTTGTCCAGAGGTCAGGTAGATTCATCCTTATGGTGAAAAGAAGACCTGTAGACCCTCACTGTCCCCACTGCTATCACAGGCACCTGTAGAGTTTCTGTCTCCTTGCCAGTACAGTATTGAAAACCAAGACCTTAAGCATGATACACGCTTAAGGTACATGCGTGATCCGCAGCGAACCACATCCTCTGCACTGGACTCAGACTTCCTAACTGCCAAGGTTGGTGGTTTGAAAGAAAATGGTCTCCATAGGGAGTGGTAATAATAGGAGGTGCGGCTTTGTTGGAGTAAGTGTGGCCCTATTAGAGGAAGTGTGTCACTGTAGGGGCTGGCTTTGAGGTCAAGCTATGCTAAGTGTGACATACAGTCTCCTTCTGCTGCCTGCAGATCCAGATATAGAAATCTCAGCTCCTTCTCAGCACCATGTCTGCCTGTGTGCCACCATGCCCTACTATGATGAAAATGAACTAAAGTAAGGCAGCCCCAGTTAAATGTTTTCCTTTACAAGAGTTGCCTTGGTCATGGTGTCTCTTCACAACAATAGAAACCCTAACACTAAGGCATACAAGCCAGCTTTGAATTCCTGTATAACCCATACTGGGTTACAGCCCTATTGCCCTGGCCTCCACAAGTAGCTGAGATTATAGTATGTGTTATCATGCTCATACAATACATTCATTCAGTCTTTACTTCAGGAGACTCCTGGAGGCCTCACAGGACCCAAACACAATTTAGAAGGAGTCAGGCATATGTGACTCTGCTCCTCCAGAGAAGCCAGGGTTGTATACCTACAGCCAACTACAACCTAAGGAGTGATAACAGTGACCGACTGAAGCTGGGTTCACCGCTACCATGTGTCCTGTCCCACAGGGGGAGCAAAAACTGAGGGAAATTGCCACCACTAGACCTGCCTACAGGAATGTTTAAAAGAGTCTAACCCCAAAAGTGAAAGATAATCACTATCAAGAAAACATGAGATTCCTCCCAGAAACTGAGAGAAAACCCCTGAATGATGGGGGAAGAGTCTTCTGTTTTGTGTTAATTTCATTGGTTAAATAAAGAGACTGCCTTGGCCCTTTAATAGGACATAAAATTAGGTAGGCAGAGTAAACAGAACAGAATGCTGGGAGAAAGAAGCTGAGTCAAGGAGTCGCCATGATTCTCCCACTCCAGACAGACGCAGGTTAAGATCTTCCCTGGTAAGCCACCTCGTGGGCTACACAGATTATTAGAAATGGGTTAGATCTATATGTAAGAGCTAGCCAATAAGAGGCTGGAACTAATGGGCCAGGCAGTGTTTAAAAGAATACAGTTTCCGTATAATTATTTCGGGGCATAAGCTAGCCATATGGGCGGCTGGGTGCCAGGGACACAGCCCCGCCACTCCTATTACTATACCTGAACTTCACCAGGAATCACAAACAATCCCGAATAGCTACAACAATCCCCAGCAAAGAAAAGGTAACACCCTAACCATCTACAATATTATATATATATAAAAAAACCTCCCTTCCTTTCTCAAAAGAAAAGCAACAACGATAACAAAATGACAGACAATGGAACAGAATACAGAACACGGAAATTTAGCTAAGCATTTAGAATGTTTTTTTTTTACAGAGACACCGAGAGCATCCAGCAGAGAGAAGATGGCTGCTTCACAATGAATTTTATGAGGGAACTTGAACATGATATGCCCAAGAATGAAACTAGAGCCCTACTTCTCACTACATATTCTTACTATATACAAAATCAACTCTAAGGGGAACAAATATATGAGTCCCAAGACATGAAACTTCTTGAAGAAAACATGGGACAGATGTTTCAGGATGCTGGCATGGGAACTGGGGAGCAAGGGCTTTTCTTGATGATTCCAAATCACAGGTAACCTTAGCCGAAGTGATCAGAGAATCACCTTAACCTGTGAAAGCTTCTACCCAGAAACGGAAACAACCACAGAATGAATGGACAACCTACAGAATGGAGAAAACTGTCAACGTCTTCCTACAAGGGTTCTGAATATCCAGAATAAGGACAAGGAACTCAAACATCTCAGTGGCAAGCCCCAAATAATGTTTCAAGAATGAACCATGTCTGTGGGCACATGTTTCCCCACTACACATACATGTACAACAACACTGATCATCAGGAGAATGTTGCTGTGGAATAGTCCTTTTGCACACTGTGAAGATTTGCTGCTGTGATTGGCTTAATAAAGAAGCTGGCTGGCCAATAGCTGAACAGGATAAATGTAAGCAGGAAAGCAAAGTTAAGAATGCTGGGAAGGAGAAGGGCAGAGTCAGGAGTTGCCAGCCAGATGCAGAGGGAACAGGAGATGAAATGTGCCATGCTGATAAAGGTACTGCCACGTGGCAGAGCATAAACAAGGAATATGGGTTAACTTAAAATGTAAGAGCGAGTTAGTAATAAGCTTGAGCTATTGGCCTTGCATTTATAATTCATATTAAGCCTCTCAGTGATTATTTGAGAGCAACTGTGCAACAGGAAAACTCTGCCTACAGAATGCAGATCAAAACACAAGGGGATAACACCTTATTCCCCACCAATGGTTGTCATCAAACGGATGAAGGTAGTAATGCTGTTGAAGTAGGAGAGAAAGGACAGGGAACTGTCACACACTGTCCTTAGGAGGGTACAGTAGTAGGTCTTTGTAGAAAGTTGTAGAAGGCCCCCTAAAAATCTACAAATACAACAGTTTCTCGGAGGGTGTATATCTGAATCTTGAATGTCCCCAAAAAGGCTTCTGCACTAAATGCTTAGTGGCCAGTCGTTGGCATTAGATGGTAGAATCCTGAAGGGAGGTCATTAGAAGTAGGCCCTTGAAGGAACCATTGGAACCCCAGTCTCACTGTCTCTCGTCTAGCTTCCTGGTCACCAAGAAGTGAGCAGCTCTGATTTGTCACACGCTCATCACCCTGACATTCTTCCCCACCACATACGCCAAAGCAGAAGCCAACCAAGCATGAACAATGGTTTGGACTCTGAAACCTGATTCAACATGAACTCTTCCTCCTTGGAAGTTGATTTACCTCAGGTCTTTGTTGCAGACAAAGGAGGGTGAATAGCAAGAAGTCACATCGAAGAGAAGTCTGCTTTTTCTTACATATGTATTGCAGATCATTAGATTGGATGCAGAATAATCCTAGATGTCCAGTATGGGGCAAATGGGTAAAGAAAATGCCATACAGATAATACAGTGTTATTTGGCCACAATAAGGAATGAAATCCTATTCACCAATGCAGTATGGCTGGAACTGGAAGGCACTATGTTAAGAAAAATGAGTCAAGCACAGAGACCCATCTATCTCACTTACATGTATACGTCAAAGGAGGTGATTTCGTAGAAGTAGATGTGGATTAGTGCTGACCAGAGGCTAAACAGGTATAGGGCGCTGAGGGCGGGGTGTAGAAAAGATGCCACCCTGCCCTCAGGTGTATAACAGGTATAGGATAGAGGAGTTGTAACTTCTGATATTCTCAGAGTAGTTGTGTAACTATGGTTAGAAACAATTAACTATTCACTTCAAAATAGCTAGGGGAGAGGACCTAACTGGTTCCTACACAAAGACATGAAAAAATTAAGAATGGCAGAGATGCCTATGATGTTGATTTAGTTACCACATACTACATACATGCAGTAAAATATATTGCACTCTTTAAATATATGTGATTACATGTCAAAATATTTTTGTTTTAAGATTATCCACATTAACTTTTTTGTTCTACTTAGCTTTCCTTTCTTCTCTGTTCCCCTTGGTTGGAATTTCCTACTTCTAACGCTAGCACACTGGCGTCTGCAAAAATTAAGTCAGATAAATTTTTGATTAAAAACTCACTTCCCTCCATCTTTGCTCTGTTGACACTTTTCCAGAAGACTTTAATTCTGGGACAGAGAAAGTGGTATGAAAACTTAAAGATTTTAGTTATTTTGCTGTAAACGTAGTCCCCTAATTGATGTAACTCTAAACAAAATGAAGACACCCTACATCTTGGTGTAGTCTTCCAAATAGCCATTAGATGTAAAGATTTAGCATTTACCTGCAGCAGTGGGACTAAGCCACGGCTGTTCTGGGTCAACCTTCTATACTAAAAGGATCCTCTCAGCAACCCCTCCACACTGAATGTAGTGTCTTCTGCATTCAGCACAGCCGTCTTTAATTCTAGGGTGAGCCACTCAATCTAGAAATGCTTTCTCTGCTAAGTCAGGCTCCAGGTAAATAAATGACAGCCATCTGAAGCCGTCTGCTTTTACAAGCACCGTAGCCACCCAGGAAACATTACACCCAGGACCAGCCATGCTTCTTTTTATCATGGCAAAGCGATGCCACTTAAGAGCCATAAATAGTCTCCAACCAGATGGCATGGAATGTCTTGAGCTGCGATCCCAGTTCTTGAATTAATGCATTTTTTACTTCAATCATTCATTTGGCAAATGTGTATGGCCTTGATGCAGACTGACAGCCTTGATGCAGATTGACAGCCTTGATGCAGACTGACGGCCTTGATGCAGACTGACAGACAGCCTAGATGCAGACTGACAGACAGCCTTGATGCAGACTGACAGACAGCCTTGATGCAGACTGACAGCCTTGATGCAGACTGACAGACAGCCTTAATGCAGACTGACAGCCTTGATACAGACTGACAGACAGCCTTGATGCAGAATGACAGCCTTGATGCAGATTGACAGCCTTGATGCAGACTGACAGCATGCCTAAAGAAGACAACAGAGCTTGGGGAAGTCACACATGAAAACTATTTCACATCAGGAGGCTGGCTACCAAGGATGAAGGGAGAAAGCAATCAAGCAAGACCCACAAGTATGGATGATCCCTCAG
Source organism: Microtus ochrogaster (assembly GCF_000317375.1). Lineage (NCBI taxonomy): Eukaryota > Metazoa > Chordata > Mammalia > Rodentia > Cricetidae > Microtus > Microtus ochrogaster. Next base: position 426,001 of record NW_004949225.1, on the reverse strand, counting down.
AGGTCTCTGTATTTCTACCTCCTCTGTCCTTACTGAAGACAGACTCACCCCAAGGAGCAGGCCAAAACAGTCCTGAGGTGTACATTAGGAGTTTTCTCAGCCCCATCTCTACCTTGTAACAATGGTCACCAATGCACTGTGTTCCAAATCACAAAACAAAAGCTAGGCATGACAGTGCACACCTGTGATCCTAGCCCAAGAGGCTAAGGCTGATTTCTCGTGCAAAACTGGCCTGGGCTATGTAGCAAGAACTAGACTAGCCAATGGTACATAGCAAGACATGTTCAAAAAGCAAAACATAAAATAAAATAAAAAGAATACATGAAAGAGAGAAAGGAAAGAAGGAGGGAGGGAGGGAAGGAAGGTGGGAAGAAAGGGAAGAGGGAGGGAGGAAATGAAGGAGAGAGGAAAAGAAAGGAGGGAGGTGGGAAAGAAAGGCAAAGAAAGAGAAAAGGAAGGAGGGAGGGAGGGAAGAAGAGAGGGAAAGAAAGAAGGAGGGAGGTGGGAAAGAAAGGAAAGAGGGAGAGAGAAAAGGGAGGAGGGAGGGAAGGAAGAAGGAAGAAAGGGAAGGAAGGAAGATTAGTAAGAAATGAAGGAAGGGAAAAGGAAAAAAGAAAGAACAGAGGAAGGAAAGAGGAAGGAAGGAAGGAAGGAAGGAAGGAAGGAAGGAAGGAAGG
>NW_004949225.1:418387-425224 GCF_000317375.1 Microtus ochrogaster | reverse complement strand
GGAGGGAGGGAGGAAGAGGAAAAGACCATTCACAGACTCCTTCTGTAGCACATCCAGCCTCTCCACACAGTGAGATCTTCCACATACATCCTTCAACAGGGTCAAGTCCCAGTCCTTCCTAAGCCATATCCAAACTTCCCTCTCTGCCATATCTACCCCATGCTCCTTGGACCAGGGGACACATCCTGCAACCAGCCAAGCCCCCTCAGTCTACCTGACTTCATTCCCCCAATTCATTTTGAGCCTGTAGGTCCAATCTGCCCTTTCATCCTCTCTTCTGCCCCAAACTGCTCTGTCCATAGCAGACTCAATACAAAAGAAAGCCACATGCCCAGATCTCAGTACACACACACACACACACAGAAAATGCAAACCATACAGAATACCAAGCCAGTCTCTCCCCTCCAAAACTTACCAGTCCTGTGGAAATGTTTGCTAATAAAAATTACCTACAAGAACTCCAGGACACAGAATTTAAAAGAATCATAAACTTCATCAAAGAATTCAAGGAACTCAAAGAAGACACAAAGAAGCAGCTCAATGTAGTTAAGAAAACTGAATGTAAGGAGAATCAATAGAGTGATGCCCTAGAAAACACAATCATAGGCTGATGGAAATGATGACGACAGTCCAGGACTTGAAAAAGTAGTTAAATAAGGAGATAGGGAGGTAAAGGGGCCTCAGCTGAGATGAATGCGGGGTTAAAAACTCAGAGACTCAATAGAAAACTCAGAGGAAAACCTTACACGTGGAAGGGATGCAGCAGAAGACACAACATCAGGACTTGAAGATCAAGCAGAGGATCTAGACTAAATAAGCAAAAAAATATGAAGTTTACAGCACAGGAAATGAAAATGCAGGAAATGTGGGGCATCATGAGAAGACATAAACATTCAAATTATAGGTATAAATGAGGGAGAAGAATCCCAGGTCAATGTCATAGACCAGATTATTCAGCAAGATCATAAAAGAAAACTTTCCCAAACTAAGGAAAGACACACTCATACAGCTACAAGAAGCAAACAGAGGACTAAAGGAAAAGACAAGCAGGGAAATCCCTACCAAACGCCACAGTGAAAACACTAAGTATGCACAACAAAGAAAGTGTAACGATACTGCAGAGAGAGAAAACACAAGTCACACAGAACTACCTGGAGATTAACCTACCCAAGGAAGAGAAGACCTCTACATCAAAAACTTTAAACATCTGAATAGAAATGAGAAAGACATTAGAAAATGGAAAGACGTGTTTATGAATTGGTAGAATTAATATTCTGAAATGATTATTTTACCAAAAGCTATTTAGAGATTCAGTGTAACTGAATCAAAAGATCCATCTCATTCTTCACAGACAGAAAAAAATGTTTACAAAGATTCACATGGAACCACAAAAGACCCTGGATAGCTAAAATAATTCTAAACAAAAATAACAAACTAAGGGGACTATGATTCTAGATCTTGAGACATTATTACAGAGCCATAGTAAGAAAAACAATATAGCACTGGCACAGAAACAGACATATAGATCAATGAAACAAAACTGAAAATCCAAACATGAGTACATGTAACTTCAACCACTTAACATATGACAAAGATGCCAAAAACAAGCTGGGATCTTCAACAAATGGTGCTGGGAAAAGGAGATACCCACATGTTGAAGAATGTAAAACTGTCACCTTGCACCAAAACTAATTCCAAATGGATCAAAGACCTACCAGAGGAGGAAATCGACACATAGTCCTGTCCAGCTATGACACCTATGAACTATAACATGACCAGCATGGCACAAAAACCATAGGTGTGCAACAGTGGAAGGCATGCCTTGCTGGTAACCTACATCTATTTGGCTGGATGGAAACCATGCCTGGCAGTGGAAACCCAGTTAACTATGCAGTCTTGGAGGAGAACCTACAAGTGCCACTTTACTAAACCAGCATAACCCCTAACTACACTCCAAATACTTGTTGATACCCACAGTTAAGTGTAGCCCTCAGCCCTCAACAAGAAAACTTCTCTTTGTAAGAGATGGGGACGATTACAGAAAACCACAGCCAATCAAATGCACAGCTGTAGAGCTCAGGAACAACGAATACATCAACAGAATACTCTTGCACCTAAGACTCACGAAACTGGGGAAGAGGGGACAGAAAGATCACAAGAGGCAGAAGAACTGAGACTGGGTCTCCTAGAGATGTCATAAATTCACCAACATGACTGCCTAAGTATGAGCTGACCAAGGACAAAAACAACAGCCATGCTAAAGAAGAAGGGAGTACCAAAGAACTCCAGGTAACTAAGGAATGCTGAGAGCAGAAGAAATAGCCTTGCCCGGGGACAGTGTCACCAATTGGCCACCCAAGAACAAATGGTCAGCCCTAAAAACATACATACAGGAAACACTATAGACTGAGCAGGCTATGTTTAAGAATACATATATTCGTGTAACAACAGTTAATGAAAAAAGAGGCTATGAATTTGAAAACCATCAAGGTGGGTGGGTTTGTGGAGGAGGAACAGGAAGAGGTAATATAATCTCAAAAATAACAGAAATAATCAAATAAAACAAAGAAAGGAAATTATACAATTTTGCTATTGTTGACCTCAAAAACAAATCTTAAAGTTAGAACTGAAGAGAATGCTCCACAGTTAAGAGCATCTACTGCTCTTGCAAAAGACCCAAGTTTGGTTTCTTGCATTCATACCTTGTAGTCTAACAAACTGAGTGGAATTCTCTCAGACTTCAACCCCAATGCCCACACAGAAAGATGAGTAAAATGGACCCCACAAGTTGCCCTTCAGCTCCACAGGAACCCAGCACAAGAAAACATGTAAAAACATTTTTTAATGTGGATGTTTCTCAGAAAAAAAATTTCATACAGTGCCTAAATTAAATGATCTATTAAGGTACATAATCACGAAATACTACAATGACAAAATAGTAATGAAGAATCTGTGGTGTGTTTTATTCTTAAGCACGTGGAGGTGGAGTTGGAGGCATTTTGTAGGAAGAATTTACCTACAGCTCAGCCAAAAAAGGAAACTGATAACCAGTTTCTCAGATTCTTTCAGTTTCTCCCTACCCTTTCTTCCTGGAGTCCACTCCCCATATCAGGGTTTTTTAAATTTTTTTTTTTGAGTCTCTCTATTGTAGTCTTGGATGTCCTGGAGTTTCCTATGTGAATCAGGCTGGCATTGAGCTCACAGAAATCCCCCAGTCTCTGCCTCCTGAGTGCTGGGATTAAAGTCATAAGCCACCATACTGAATAATATAATATGAAAAATAGTATGACTACTGAAATCCAAAGGCAGTTTCACAGCGTTCACAGTTATTTGATATCAAATTGTACAAATAACATAGGAGGTTAGCATTTAATTTACCAATTAAGTTCTTAAGAGCCAGTGGCACAATGGGATCCTCTTTACAAGTGAAATCCCAGTGAAATTAAAACATTTTTGACAACCATCATGTATACTTCTTTTTCCTTTATGTGTATGGGTGTTTTGTCTGCATGCATGCCTGTGCACCAAGTGCATGCCTGGTGCATGCCAAGTGATGCTGGAAGAGAGCATCAGATCCACTGAGCCTGCAGTTACAGATGGCTGTGAGCTGCAATGTGGGTGCTGGGAATCGAACCAAGGTCCTCTTGGTGAGCAGACAGTGATCTTACCCACAGAGTCATCTTCATAATCCCATGCACACTTCTCAAATAAAATTAAGAAACTCATAGTATATTATATAGCCTAATAAGAGAGGAAACCAACTTGATATTATGTAATGAGGGGGATTTTTAAATGAACATTTGGAGGTAAATGATTTTGATTACAGAGACACAATAATTCTGGCTATTAAATATTATGTTAATTGTGTAACTAACTATAACCTCAAGTTTCTTCTGTTGCGTAAAATCACGGTTTTTTTTAAATGACTGGTTAAAAACTCAGAACTATTTCCTAGTCCTAATTACATCTTAAACTTTAAAATGTCAAATTAAAGTACTAAAATAAAAACCAGAAATTTTGACGTTTTAGAAAATAATAATGTAACCATGGAACCAGCAGCATGTGTAAGATGACCATGACCTAATATCTGTTATCTATTTATCGTCTATACTCTACCTACCTACCTGCCTATCGCCTACCTACCTGACTACCTGCCAACCTGCCTACCTACCTAATTTATTTATCTACTTATCTATCATCTGTCTTTATATCATATCATATATCATATCATATCATATCATATCATATCATATCATATCATATCATGGTGAACTACCTATCTGGTCACCACAGCAGTCTTTCTGCTCTCATGAGTTGCAGCCATCCTGCCAATACACTGTTAGATCATCTGTTTACCTGTCTTGAAGTCACCTCAGAAGCTGAATTTCATTAGTTATTGGGAAAGGTCAGTGAAGATCACAGTTAATACTGATCTGACATCCAACAAACTGAAAAGGAAAACATGACTATCCTATGAGGCCTGGTGACAAGAGGACCAACTGGGATGCTTAGTCACCCAGGGGAGAAAAGGTAAACTGGAGCCACCCGCTTGGAAAACAATGGGATACCCTCAAGTGAAGTTGAATGTTGTCATACTGACCACGCAGCAATCGCACTCCCAGAACAACGCGGAGAAACAGCAGCAAGAAGCACACACACAGAAACTTCAGCAAGAAGCACACACACAGAAACTTCAGCAAGAAGCACACACACAGAAACTTCAGCAGTCCCATTCAGACATCAAAGAAACCGGAAACAACACAGACACTAGCAATCGGCCAGTGAGTTGATTATCTTTCACATCTCCCAACAGAATAAAATCCAGCCATTCAGGTGACTTGCCTAAGGTTACAAAGTCACAAGCAGGGTGATAGCATTTTTAAGATCAACAACAAGCAAGTGAAACTAAACATCAAGGCTTGGTAGTGGTTTTGTTTTCTTGTTTTTTGTTTGTTTGTTTTTAGATTAAAAGCAAGAGAAAGGCAAGCAGAAAGTTGCCTCCTAATAGGAAGGGCTGGGCACAGAAACAGGCAACAGAATTCAGCACACCTAACTCTGAGATTAGATGGTCAACATAACAGATATTATACTGTTTGCTTTATAGCTAGTTTTAAAACATTTGCATTCCATATTAACTCAATATGAAAGCCTAAAAAGCCATAGTTGAACCAACACGAGGAATAAGTTACAATGGTAGGTAAGTTTTAAGTTATTTTTCCCTTGAATATACAGCACATTTTCCAGGAATTTATCTTTCAGTACAGTGCATATCAATCTGGAAAGTATATATGGAAAAAAGTATTTCTATCTTCCCTCTGCCTTTTCTTGTCTCTCTCTCATGCTTGCTTATTCGTTCCTTGTTTGTTTTGCCTCTCCCAGTAGAATATAAACTCCCAGCTGTGGTATCTTTGACATTCTTGTCCACCCCACCACAGTAGGCACAGGCCTCAAGAGTACGTGGCATACACAATCAATACTTAGGGGATAAACAGACAGATGCCCGGTGCAGCCAGTCCCAGCAAGGCAACAGAACACACCACACTTAGTACATGAACTCTCGAGTCACGAACCTTGACATTCAAACCCAGTCTCCACTTAGTCATCTCAACTAACCGTAAATGAGTTACTTGGTTGAATGTTTTCTCAACTATAAAACTAGGGAATGGAGTGCTTGTGGAGATTAAAGACAAGCAGAGCTGGGCGGTGGTGGCGCATGCCTTTAATCCCAGTACTCGGGAGGCAGAGGCAGGCGGATCTCTGTGAGTTCGAGGCCAGCCTGGTCTACAAAGGAAGTTCCAGGACAGGCTCCAAAGCTACAGAGAAACCCTGTCTCGAAACCCCCCCCCCCAAAAAAAATAAAGACAAGCAGAAAGGTTAGGAAATGGCTGCCTCCTAATAGGAAGTAAATAAGTACTAAAATAATTTATCACTTTGCCCAGAAAATTTGCTTTTTATTATTATACAATAACAACACAGTCGCCCAATAAAAGATACCTGTACTTGGTGCCTTTGAGCTATTTGAATTCTTCCTGCAGTTTTACGATGATCTATTTCCTCCACGCCCAACTTTAAAGCATGAACCAATTTGGAACACTATAGTTAGTTCTACAGGTTGGTCACATGTGCCAGAGAAATCCTGTAGCCACAGATTTCCAGGGAGGAGGGCACAATGTAATCTTGTATCTTCCTAGCTGATGAGCTACAGAGAATAGAGAAATGAGAAAAGGCAAATGGCATTTGCCCTTACAAAGGCACGCTGCACAACTAGCAAGAGCTGCACAACCAACAGCATCGACAGGTAGTTTCTCTGATTTCTCTCCGCGCCTGGGGAGATCACACATGAAGGAATTCCAGAAAGCAGCTCACAGAAAACTTTAGGCCCCAGCAAGTTCTAGAATGGAGCCCATATTCGAACAGGAAACAGCACGTCTTCTGAGAGTACCTGTGTACTCGATCACAATATACAAATAAAAAAAACTGAACCAAAAAGCGCAATCCTTCATAAATTATAAGTGTGTGTGTGTGTCTTATTTTATAGCAGTAGTGTCGAAGGATTTACAAAAAAAAAAAAATCACCTTCCCTTCACAAAGACTAACAACGGCCTCATGCTGATGCTGGCTAGCTCACAGTAAAAGGTAAAAGTTCATCTCCCTGTGAACTGAGCCATGTATTCTAAACCTGGGACCCAAGACCAAAACACTGGTATCCCTCCCTCCAGAAGTATCACAGACTCTTAGAATTCTAAACATTTTTGAAAGATCTGCATTACCTCTCATTAGCTCAGGCTCAAGGAAAACTCCAGAGGTTCCTGCAACTTGGGAGGATAGATAGATAGA
>NW_004949225.1:417498-418187 GCF_000317375.1 Microtus ochrogaster | reverse complement strand
GATATTTGTTGATTTAACTAGTCTGTGGGGTAGGCATAAAACTTGCAACATAATTAAGTTCTGCAAATGAGGGCCCTGAAAGTGAATGCATGACATCTAGATGGGACCAAACATAGCAGGGGAAGAAGGTGAGGCCAGAGCACAAGCCCAAATGTCCAAACAGCCCCAACTAAAAGAGTCAGCTGCTCACAGTGGTCTAGCTTCATGACTTTGACCAAGTGGGTCACCACTTTCTCCAATCACAATGACTATGCTCCAGAATTTACAAATCAGATATAAAGAGACAAGGTGGAACACAGAGGAGGTCATTATGAGTCATATGGCTGCCACGAGTCCCGTGGCCTGCACCTAGACATTTCTCCAGTCCACATCCTTCCTATTACCCAGTGTTCTTTATGCGCTTCTCAACATTCTCCAGAGCCACAATTCTCGTAAAATTTCAAGATCCAGATTCTCTATGTCACATCCACTAGACCCTTTCAATGCTAACAGTGGGCATGTTCCCTACACCATGCCATTACTGAGTTAATTTTCTTAGTGTTTTGTCGAGGAGGCACTTGTCTATAGGTCAGAAGAAGGGCACCTTGTGGGGCTGGCACAGGTTCTGGGGATCAAACTCAGGTCTCCAGCTTTAGTGACAAGTGCCTTCACTGACTCTGTCAAGTTGCCAGCCCTGAATTTATTTTTTT
>NW_004949225.1:380409-417138 GCF_000317375.1 Microtus ochrogaster | reverse complement strand
AGTCCAGCTGGCCTTGGTGAGCTCCCAATAGATCAGCCCCACTGTCTCAGTGGGTGCTGAATTTATTTTTAAATTCTATTTTATCCTTCTCCTCTTAGGCCATGGGTGACAATTCTTTTCCCTATCTCTGCTACAAAGCTGATTGGGCCCCTGTAGACAGGCAATAAGAATTCGCTGGCCAAATAAACTAAGGGGATTTCTGATTTCTGTACCTTGTGGATGCCATGAGATCCCTCACCGTCTACCTGAACAATGACCCTGCAGAACAGCAGGGTAAAGATAGAAAAGGAGGCTTCCCCTTGGTGGGACTCTGTTTGAGTTCTAATGAAGGAATTACAAGGGAGCTTTTCCTTGGGCTTCCTTCCAGCTCGAAACTCTAAGTTTGTATCATTCTCAATAAAGCGACCACTGCCACGGCCACCTACCAGCAAGGCTAGCTGTCAGTCCTGGGACTTCTCGGCTTCATTAATACCCAAGTTCTGAATAGCATTTGAAGTTTTATAAAAGGCTGCTCACAGTCTTTTGAACAGAGCGTCTGTTTTGAGAATTACTTTTTCTCTTCGGGGCAAGTCCCACTTAGATTTCCTTTATCTTTCTAATAAATATTGCTTATGAGGTTGGAGACATTGGAGGTGAGGAGAGAAAGACACAATGCACCTCGTCTTAATCAATATGGAATTTCTCCGGGCATTTCCGTGACCTTGGTGCTTTTTGCATTTCTGCAGGTCTCCTTGGTGACGGTTGCTATGATTGCTCCGTGTCTCCAGTTAAAAATCTTCAAAATGTGGATCAGTGCTTTTATGCTCTTGTCTTCCTCTGTTAGCTGCCTTTGCCCCACACAGTTGGTTTCTCTGTGAATGGAGCTCACAGTTTTAATTTTTATGACATTATTTTAACCTATAAACAGAATACTGCCTGCGTTCGCTTGGACTGTAACCTGGGCAGTCCAGTCCATGTGGAATGTCATTTATATCTTCAGATTTCCTGCTTCTCTGAAAGCAAATTATTCATATGGAAGGTTGGTCCTGCTTCCTTCCCCTCAAAAACCCCAGTCTGCCTAACAGAAATAAGCACCGAGAGTGAGGGCACCAGCCTGGCTGATTCTTCTCATAGGGTTCGTGTAAGAAGCTCTTGGCTTGTGGAATATTATCAGAGGACCTTTTACATGCATGAAAAATGTCCTAATTTCCCCTCTACTACAGCTGATGTAAACAGACTTTTCATTCATTCTATATTTGGCAGTCACACTTGAAATATCTGACTTATTACACAATGAAGTTCCTTACAAATACATACAAAGGAATAACTTGAAATGATGAGTAGGCTAAAATTATAAAACTTAATGTCCAATAATTGGGAAAAATTAAAATTCAACATCTTCAAAGTCTGGTACCTCCTGCCCCAAGAATGGTTAAAAAAACTGTAGAATTCAAATAAAAGTTACAAAATGGATCTCTTCTTAATTATATAGATCTAGAGAATAATAAATAGTTTAACATAAATAACTATATATTTATTATATATAGTATTTCATATGAATATATGTATACATGTTTGTGAGAACTATATTATTATATATTTCACATATATGATTTATTATATATTATTTATATTATACATAATTATTTATATTGTATATAATTTATATATTACACATGTATATAACAAATCATATCTATGTATAAAATATATCATAGGAAAGGCTGTTGGAAATCTTTAGTGATTCTATTTGGGAAGGACAAGGAGCAGCTCAGGAATAATTGCCAAAATTGAAACCTACAAAGGAGGGTACACCTGCAGTGACAGGGTTATGGCGCTGGCAATCATGGCGGCACGATGCCAGGGCCTGTATGTAGGCAGCGTAAATGAGGAGTAAAGAGTGTGACGTCCATGCTGTTCGGGGCGGGAAGACAGTCTCCCGAGCTGGAGCTAATAGCTCACTTGTTTCAGAAATGGCAACACCAGTAGGCTCTGTTGCTGGACACAGGATCTCAGTCCTCCACGCCTGTTCTAAACATTTAATCCAACTGTGAGTGAATGAGCCCAAAGTGGGGTCACTAAAAAAAAACAAGAAATGGATAAAGAGAATTCACCTGTATGTCCGAGCAATAGGTGTGTACTGAGCATTTGTCACCATTATACCCAGACACTGGCATCGACCCTTGGGATCAAAAAGTGCTTGAGAGCTGGTTGCAACAGCCCTAAAGGACTTAGTAGGAAAGACAGAACCGTAAACAGCATGAGGAGCAGTCACTGAGACACAAACCAGCAAAGCTTAGCATTTTCAGAGACACTAGTGACACCTATAGCAACAGGCGGGGGAGAGCAACAGCCCCAATCATCCTGGACTCGAAGGTTCTAACTGAAAAATGCTTCTCAAGCAAGCTCTACCCTCGTGGGGGCTACAGTTTAGCAAAGAAGACAGACAGGGTGTGGAGGAAGAAAAACAGTGTTTCTCAAACTACAGTGTTGTTTAAAAGAAGGACCTCTTTTGTAAAAATAGAAAAAATAAAATAAAGGATTAAAAAAGATCACAAGATGGACTCTCCCATAAAATTAGCCTGTCAACTTGTTAAAACATTTCTAAATGCTTACCTTGAAAATTCACACATTTCATAAAGGAATGGTGTTTTGGTTGGGTTTTTTGGAAGTCTGACACAAACTAGATTATCTGGAAAGAAGGAATCTCCCCTGAGGACGTGCCTCCCTCAGGTAGGGCTGTGGGTGTGTCTGTAGAGAATCATCTTGATTGATAGCAGATGGTTCCACTGTGGGTGGACCCAACCCTAGGCAAGTAGGCCTGGGCAAACTAAGAAAGACAGCAAAGCGCAGAGTGACAGAGAAAGAAAGAGAGAGAGAGAAAGAGAGAGACAGAGAGAGACACAGAGAGAGACAGAGACACACACACACACAGAGAGAGAGAGAGAGAGAGAGAGAGAGAGAGAGAGAGAGAGAGAGAGCAGTGTTCCTCTGTGGTTTCTCCTACCAGTTCTTGCTATGAATTCCCCATGGTAGACTGTGACATGTAAGCTAAAACCCTTCCCTCCCCAAGCTGCTTTTGTTACCGCGTGTCTCATAGCAACAGAGAAGCAAACTAGACCAACCAGTTGCATGTGTTTGCAGCCAATAAGACAAGTACTGCAATTAAGTAGGACAGGTGGTAAAATCAAGTCCTTAGGATATTGTCACAGAGGAGAAAGCTCTCAGTACTGGAGGAAAAACCTTGCCAGAAAAATAGACACAAGGGCAGAAGGAAGAGCATTCCAGGTAGATAGCCAGAGGACGCAGCACAAGTGCATCACGAGGGAAGGGAAATAGCAGGTCAAGGGGAATTAGCACACCCCCAACCCACCCACACCCACACTCACAGAAGTTAAGTCTCCTACAGGGTCTTTAAGATAATGTTACAAGCAACAACTGCACCTCTTGCAACTGAATTTAATCCTCGTGGGTAGAGAGAGCCCTTCTGTTCTAGAAGCCGCTCATTTACTTAATAACGGCCCCAAGGTGCAACTGGGAACTACAGCGAGATACTTTGAGTCTGTGTGCACATGTGTTCGCAGAGCCTTCATTACAGTACAGTGCTACAATTAGACACTCTGTGTTTATTGCTGTCGATTGTCACAGGTTGTAAAGGAGTCCCCATGTACAGGGAAGAACACAGCACATACACAGGACCTGCTATTTCAGGAACTCCGGAGGCAGAGGGCCAGAAACACGTCCCCTGCAAAGAACCGGACTGCTGGGCTCACTTCTCCCACTACATTGGCACAGTCACCCAAGGATCCAAAAACAAGGCCTAGTGACCCCCCCCTAATTCCCAGCCCGGCAAGTCACCCACTAAATCTTGTCAACATCATTTTAAACCTAAACAGGTATTACAGGTGGAGAAAATAGAGCTAATTATAGGCCTCTGGGGCAAAATGACAGTGGAAGATCAATAAGGAAGATTGTATTTCCTCTCGGGATCCTACCTTCCTTATCCCTAAAATTAGAAGCCAGTACTTTAGGATTATTGAAAGCCACTTCCTCTGTGAGGGGAAGCCAGAATTAGACAGGACTGTGTCGGCAGGCTTCTAAAACATTTAGCACCTCTTAGAAATATGATCAGGGAGATGCTTAAATATTTTACCGTCTGAGATGGTTGTGGGGAGTTCACGGGCAGTGTGACTGCCGGGGGGCTGTAGAGCAAGCTCGGGTGTCCAGAGTGGACACTGAAAGCTCCGAGCAGGGAGATAGTGATCTGGGTTGAGGAATGTCAGAAGTCACCTTAACTTAGCAGTACTAAGTTAGGTAGCACTGGCAGCAGCCATGTCCAGTGAAATCTTTTGGGGGACTTCACTTTTGAGGGAGAGCAGCTTAGGGTACAGGAGGCTAGACGAAGCCACATCCCAGCACATGCAGGGCCTTTGAGCTCCCCAGTGTCAGCAAACATAGTGGTTCTGGGGCTAAAGCTCTGCAAAAAAAAGTGATTTAGAAAAAAGCCCTGAAGATGTTCGGTGTTTGTTCTTCCCCTGCCGCTGTAAGTGTGTAGCTGCGTGATTTCTATACTAGCTCCTGTCACAGCCACACTCCAAGCGCTCACACACCACCGCTCCGTAGTTGTTAGGATAAATGGCGGAAGGGGCACTTCTTAAACATCAGACAAGGAGGATGACTTCCTCCAAAAGGCACAGTCCCTCAGACCCAGAAGTCACATTCATTTTACTGTCACCTGGGGAGACTGAACCCAAGAGGAAATAAGGGCATGGCACTCACAGACACGGGCAAACCTCTCCGCCACATTTGTTTCCTTACCCTAGGTCCCAGCCAGGACAAACCCAAAAGAGGCCTGAGTTTCAGACTACACTAAGGCAATACCTGGTTCCAGGAAATACCTGGTTCCAGGAAAGACCACAAACTGAGACCAGCTAGGCACCACCCAGGAATGGACCATCCCAGGCGAAACAACCTAATGTTCCTAAGGAAATTCCTAACATTCCAACCATTGCAGTTAGAATCACCTGACGTCCCTTAGCCCAGCACACACCCACACCCTTTCACCAAGACACCCCTACATAAACGTCATCTAATCAATCAGGGGTCTTGAACCTTAGAAATCCCTCATCCCAATCTCTGCTATTATAAAAACCCCACCCCAAGTGAGTTCAAGGCTGTCTGATTATACCAGTGTGCTCGACACACAGAGAGTCCAAGTTCCATCTTGAATAAAGGCGCTTTGCTTTGACGCACAGGATTTGGTCTCCATGGTGGTATTTGGGGGCCCCCACCATCTGGACATAATACTTACCAGCTTCATTTTAATTTGTTCCCATGTCTTACAGATACAATAAAACAGGATGGTAAAAATGTTCTCACTAACTACAACACATCATATTATCGGTGTTTCACAACACCCAGTGTTGCTCTTCCTGGAGACAGACACTGCGAACACAAGATGCTAGCAAATTTAAGATGGGAGGGAGAGACTAGGCAGGGAAGGGCTACAGTGTTCCTCTTGACTGCCACATATACATGACTACTCATGCAGACCCGGAAGACGGTCAGCTAAAGTAAATACCACAGGAGCTTATATGTCACTGCCGTGTTGTGTGGTATTTTGATTGTGTTCTGACAAATAAAGCTTGCTAGGAGTCAGATGGGTGGAGCTAGCCACTAACTGACCAAACTTAACCGTAGAGGTTTGGAGGACTGTAGACAGGAGACAGGAAGTCGTAAGGCGGGGCTGAGAGGGGATCTCACTGAAGGAACTGAAGAGGTAGGGAATCACTGGTGACTGTTACCCTGCTTCTCTGATCTTTCAGGTTCTTGCCCGGATATCTGACTCCTAATTTTTTATTGATAAAGAATAATTAGTTAAGGCTTCAGTGCCATGCGGGAGGAACAGACCCAGGACAGAAGGCATACCATATTTAGTCAAACCAATTGGGCTGCCAGAGACTGGAGAAATCATTTTCCAGCTAACACATCCAATAATGAAGAATGTGCAAAGCAAAAATAATCTTGCCAAAATTGTGACCCTCAAGTAGTCAGGTTGAAGTTGGGGTCTAACCCCTAGAAGTTACACAACCATTCCACTGAGTCTTTATGAAAATTTGTTGATTGAGTGGTGTCACGCCTGACTCCCTGTAGAAACGAGAAAGACACAGGATTGTCCCTACAGGAATTAAACCTCTAATGGTTAGTTCTGATCTACAAAATGCCTTGAACGTCACACCCAGGACTTCAAAGACATTCAGCCCATTCTAGTATATAATGTAGTTACTATAAGGAAGATAGGCACAAAGTCAGGGAGGAGAAATCGAATGACTATTAAACGCCCGATGGAGCTTCAGAAAGTGAAAAGATGACAGTGTGTGAGGAAGAATGCAGGAAGAGAGGGAGGAGCCAGCCAAGGAGGATGCAGAGGTAGGCATGTGTGTACCCCGGACACAGTAAGATCCTGCCCCTAAAGCTCCAGCTGTGAGATGCTTTTACATTTCTCAGTACTTCAATTACGTTTTGTTGATATCATGAACACACAGATATATAAATACTTTGGGGTTCCACTAAGTCTCTTATTACAAAGGTGTATAGTCCAGAAAGAGAACTGAAATATGTGACATCGCTGTGACAGAATGCAAGATCAGACGATGAGAATGGATTCGAGTCCCGGTCTGCTAATGGTGATAAGCAATCCTCAGAATGAAATTAGGAAGATAATCCCATGCATGATATTCTGAGACAGAACATAAAATCCAAGAGCAGCATCTGGAGAAGAACCGCCCTGGACAACAGCCTAAAGCCATGGTTGAAAACGGGCAGGTGAGTCCAAATGGAAGCATTACTAGTCTTAGTTTGCCTTCTGTTGCCCGTATAAACTCCGCAGCCAAAAGCAAGCTGAGAAGGGTTTACTTCATCAGCTCCCAGGCCTCATGAAGGGCAGTAGCTCAAGGCAGGAACCTTGTAGCTGGACCTGAAACAGAGGCCACGGAGGGACGCTGCTTAGTGGCTTCTTTCCATGGCTTCCTTAGTTTGTTTATAAGCAACCCAGGACTCCCTGCCCAGAGGTGGCAGCAGTGCACTGGGCCCTCACACATTAGTCACTGATCAAGAAAATGCCCCCACAGACTGGCCTACAGGCCCTACAGGCCAATCTGATGGAGGTGTTTCTCAACTGAGGTTTCCTCTTCCCAGATGACTCTCACTTGTGCCAAGTTGAGCAACAATAAAACAACAACAAAAACTAACAATCACAGTATCTTAGGTATCAACACGGCTAAAAACATGCCCATGGTCTCCAAAGTGAAATACAGAGCCAATGCAATTTCTATCAGAATAGTAGCTTCTTTGATTGACAAGTGGATCCAAAAATTCATATGGAAACACAACCTACTAGGGAATATTTCTCTTCCTTGTGGTGGTGGGAACGGAGCGGAGAGCCCTGTAGATAACTAAGCAAGAACAGTGGTGCTTAGCTATGTCCACGGCCCTTGAGTTTTTTTTTTTGAGACAAGGATAGCCTTGAACTTACTACATAGCCCAGGCTGACTTTGAGATCTGATTCCTGCCTCAGCCTTCTGAGTGTTGGAATTACAAAAGGAAACTTCTTGAACAGAATGTCAGAAGACTGTATTTCAGACTTTACTGCAAAGATAGAGGCATCGAGGCAGAGTGGGAATGACACAGGGGTAAACAAACACGTTAACATGCATCGATGAGACAATTGATAACACAGCTAACATTCTGACATTTGTGGTGAATTGATTTTCTACACAGCCTCAAAACAATTCAATGGAACAAAGGAGTCTTTTCAACAAGTGCTGCATAACAAGCAAAACAAAGCTTGAACACATACTCCACGACTTAAGAGAACTTAATACTAACAGGGCTAGAAACTTCAAGGGCTGAAACCTTAGAACTCCTGGGAGAATGCATGGAAGTGAACGGCTTTGGGTTAGGCTATAGTTTATTGGGCACAAAATCAAAAACACACAGCCAAAGCAAAAACGGGGGCATTAGATTTATCTTAGACTTAGTATCGCTGTGATGAACACCATGACCAAAAAGCAAGCTAGGGAGGAAAGGGTTTTTTTTGCTTTGACTTCTACGAGGCCATCTATCATCAAAGGAAGTCAGGACAGGAACTCAGGCGGGGCAGGGACCTAGAGGCAGGAGCTGATGCAGAGGCCACAGAGGGTGCTGCTTACTGGCTTGCTCCTCGTGACTTCTTTAGGCTGCTTTCTTATGGAACCCAGGACCACCTACAATGGGCCTGGGCCCTCCCACATCAATCACTAATTAAGAAAACGTCCTACAGGTTTGCCCACGAGCTGATCTTATAGAGGCATTTTCTCACTCAAGGCTCCCTCCTCTCTGCTTGTATCAAGCTGACATGAAACCAGCCAGTGCAGACTTCATCAGAATTCAAAACAGGATGTCATTAAGGAAGTGAAAAATATAGCCCACAGAATGGTTGAAAAATATCTGAAAATTGCATAGTTAGCAAGGAATCCATACCTAGACTTTCTAAAGAACTCTTACAATTCAAAAATAAGAAAGACAAGATTAGCATAAAATGGGCAAAAAAAATGTAGTTGAAATTCTTTCATGTAAGCTACAGAGATGGCCAATGAGGGCATAATATGATAAAAAGATGTCTAACAGAACTGACCACTGGGGAGATGCCACACAGACATGCCATGCCACTACACACCCATGTGGAAGGCTAAATAAAAAGTCAGATAATAAAATTGCGGCATCTGTATACAGTGGACGATCATCCAGTTGTACAAAGGAAAGAAGCAGACATACATACAACACGGATAGGACAGGAAACATAAAGCGAGAGAAGGGAGCCAATCACAGGAGACCACAGGCATGTATTTCCGGATGAAATGTCAGCTTTGCTGATTTCATTGTTTTGTTTTGGTTTTTCCTTTTCTGGGTGTAGAGGCTGTTGGCTTTTGACAGAGCTGAAACCGTCTGTGTCCCTGGCTGTTCCTTCTGGATGCTCAGGGCTGCAAGCTATCATTCCTCCCTGGGTCTGTTTAAGTTTAATCTCAAAGATAGTGCACTGCCCAGATGGTTCAGGCTCATCTCCGCAAACATTAGTTACTGTGTTTCACTGCTGCAACTCCAACATAACCCTGGGGGCTTGCTGAGGAATGCCAAAGGGCCTGAGCCTCAGCTAGCAGCCCCACCGTGCTATGGCTTAAGGTCTTCCCACGTTGTTCCTGCCTGCTGCTAATTCTCATGTCTGTTCACAGGATTGCCTATGAAGTCATGCTCTCCCCATTCCAGATGTGCTGACGTCATCGCTCTGTGAAGTAAGAACCCAACTTAAACAGGCTGGTGTAGAACTGTGTATATCGAGGTTTTGAGTCAAGCATTGCTCCCTACTGTAAAATGCATAAGCTCCGGTACAACAGCCCAGGTTTTTTCAATTGATGCTAGCCCCTTGTTTCCCGTTAGAGAGGTGGACTGTATGACCTCTGCACTGGTGTATTTTCTGCTCAGTGCTCATCAGGTAATTTGTTAAAGAACCTAGGATGGAGACACCTTGGGGCTGGGGATGAGAACAATAGAGTTCTTGTCTAGTGTGCACGAAGCCTTGGATACAAGCCTCAGCTCTGTATTATTTGGGCATGGTGGTGCAAACCTGTAACCCCAACCCTGGAGAAACAGAGGTCAGAGATTAAAGCCATCTGATGTGGGAGTGTCATATATCAATCTGTTGATTTCATTGGTTAAGTAATAAACAAACTGCTTGGGCTCATAGCTTAGAACATAGGTGGGTGGAGTAAACAGACAGAATGCTGGCAGGAAGAGGAAGTGAGCTCAGACTCGACAGCTCTCCTCTCGGGGGCAGAAGCCGCAGAGACGCCATGCTGCCCGAAGCTCCGACCCAGGATGGACATAGGCTAGAATCTTCCCGGTAAGACCGGTGCTCACAGATTATTAGAGATGGGTTGATCGGGATATCAGAATTAGCCAGTAAGGGCTAGAGCTAAAGGGCCAAGCAGTGTTTAAAAGAATACAGTGTCTGTGTAATTATTTCAGGGCATAAGCTAGCCAAGTGGCTGGGGTGCTGGGGACGCAGCCCCGCCGCTCCTATTACAACAGCCATCCTCAGCTATGTAGCAAAGTTGAGGCCACCTGGGCTACACAATCTTGGAATTGGGGTGGGAGAGATCAAGACAGAGATTGAGATCTTAGTCATCAGATAACCTGAACAAGTGTGGCCGCTATCCCCTTCTGTGACCAAAGCTGACTTTGACTAATGATGTGACGATTTATTTTGTACTTGCATATAAAATAGATTCAGAAGTCTTTTTGGCAGCCCCATAGTAAGGTACAAACAATATCAGAATTGCCATTAATATGCAGGAGCATAGCTCAAAGCAGGGTCTACATCTATTTCTATTTAGGCACTATAGGTATTCTATAATTTCTAAAACCTAATTGTATTAAAATATGCATTGCTGCAGAAATGTCCCCGATGGATTTTGAAGGAAATGACAGTACTATTTGCTTTAGCAGTGGCTCTCAATCTCCCTAACTCTGCCACCCTTTAATATAGTTCCTCATGTTGCGGTGACCTCCAACCATAAAATTAATTCCGTTGCTACTTCATAACTGTAATTTTGCTACTGTTATGAATTGTAATGGAAATATATCTGTTTTCTTCATTGGTCTTAAGCATCTCAATCCACGGGTTGAAAACTGCTGCTTTAGAGGGAGGTAGCAAGAAGCCAGGGTATGAGAAAGATGTCCATCTATGCCATAATGCCTTTCAGATTTTGAGGACATGACCATGTTACTTTGTCAAGCACATTCTTTTTCAAACTGCATAATCCAAGTGACTGTCACCCACGTAGACAAAAGGTCACATGGTCAAGGACATCTCATGCACAGTTTGCTCAGTTGGCCTAAAAGGACGAAGGCACACCCTGTCAACCAATAGGAAGGGAAGAGGGAGGGGCCCAGCTAACCCAGGGACTCAGGGAGAGAGCAGCAGGTCTTATTTCTATTCATACCACAGTGGTCAAACTTGAGTTACCAGATCATCCACAACAGCCCAGGGAAGCTGGGAAGTGTGGTCTGTGATGTTTCCAGCTGCAGCAGTGACTGGGGAGGTGTAGCACAACAGGAACAAGGCACGGGGATGTTGGGGCATTATCTCCCACACAGTGAGTAATTACAAAATTCAGAGTCGGAGTTATCTCTGGCAGGAGGGGCAGGAAAGAATCCCAGGGCATCTGATGTGTTGAAAGCACTCTGTGTTGTCAGCCAGGTGGTTCCAACACGGGCTCTATTTTTTCACTGTCATTCCTCATATATGTGCACATGTGTATGCACACACAAATATACACCTGCATTCACGAGCATATACACATACACATGTATATGCACATACACAGACAGACATATGCACAAATACACAAACATATACATGTGAGCTGGGCTACTTGAAACTGATCCAGTCTAAAAGAGAAACAGAGCCAGATGGTGGTTTACACTTTTAATCCCAGTACTTGGGAGTCACATGCCTTTAATCTCAGCAATAGGAAGGTGGAAACAGGAAGGGATATTTGGCTGGATGAAGAGAGGAATGTAAGGCAGGAGACAGGAGCTCAAGACACTCAGTCTGGGGATTTATAGAGACAGGGTCTTGCCACCTTGCTTCTGAGGATGAGGATTTTATAGAGGTAAGAACTAGTGGCTGGCTACTCTGCTTCTCTGATCTTTCAACTTTCACCCCTGATATCTGACTCTGATTTTTATTATTAAGGCCAATTACACAAACATACATACCATGTATAGTAATTTTAAAATCTGTTGCTAACCCTCGGTTTAAGTGCGCAGGGATTCATATATTATTCTTTCTCCTCTTTTGCATGCGTGGCTCTCCCCACATACATTTGTTTATTCATGACCTCACCTTAAGATCCCTTCAGGCACACAGTACTTACTAAAACCCTACTTTGCAAGGAAAAACAAATTGCTATGATAGCTGGATGTGGTGGAATATGGAAGATCAGGAGTTCAAGGTCATCCTGAGCTGTGTGAGAACCAGTCTCTGAAAACAAGTAACACAGAGGTGATTGTCCTAAATGCCATTTATACTGCATTGAGACATAAAAGACCTTTAAATGTTTAAAATCTGACTGGGAGGTCAAGACTGACACACTAAAGTGATTGAAGAAGTCCAGACATAGTTCAGCAAACCTGGTGTGGTTTAGGAAGGATGGGGCCGCCACATCCCTAGAAAATGAGCAAACGTGACAGAGACAGTAAGCAGCTCTGAGTCTTCGTAAACACGCAAACTCACTTCCAGTGGTTGGCTTTGTTGCAGCGTCTTCCTGCAGCTGTGGGCTTGTTTCAAAGTTGGGGGTCAAGTTAAATGCAAACTGAGCAAACAAAAAGAAGCCTTGGGTCTGTTTTGCCTTCTTTACGGTCAAATCCGGTTCATCATTTTAGGGATTTGTTCTTCTTGAACAAGTGCCTCTGATGCCTCTGAAGACACAGCAAAGAGCAGCGACCTCGGGTGTAGGTAACCTGCTTCCACAAGGCAGATCTTTCTAGAACCGTACGTTGCCCAGCTCAGGGCAAGTTGCGTCACCTCTGGGCTTTGGCTTTCTCATCTCTAGAGGAGGGATCCCAGACAGGTTCTTCAAGGGTTAACCCTGCTCTTGGAACAGTGCCCAGAACATAGTAAACGTGTTCAGCATGTTGCTGGTGTTATCTGCCTCTTCCATGGCTCTTTAAAATGAGCTCATTTATTTCCTGTCCCCTGGAGTCCACTGGGGGCTGGGGATGGTCATTTCAGATGAAGAAGACTTCTGATGTTTTAGGATATTTCTTGACTTTTCAAAACCTATAAAGGTCAGTAGAGGTAGAAGTGCAAGCTAACTCCAAGGAGCTACCAATCCATGATTTAATATTTTTTTAATTTATTTTTAATTACTATAAGGCAGTATGTACGCTTGAGTGCCAGTGCCAATGGAGGCTGGAGTGTCAGATACCCTGGGGCTGGAGCTTCAGTCAGTTACGAGGTTATGAGCCAAGGTGCTGGGACCTGAACTCAGGCCCTCTGCAAGAGCAGGGTGTGCTTTTAACCCCTGAGCTATGGCTACAGCCTTCATGTTTCATTTCCTTAGAGAAGATAGCTTTAAGTGACTTCCTGCACAGCAGAGATGTTCAAATCAACCCTGCCAAGTCCCAAGTCAGAATACTTCCACTGCCTCTAAGCGCGATCGTTCCTCATGTGGGGTAGATTTCTTTATGATCCTTTATAAATTTTACATCAGGTTCTTTCTTGACACTCACTTAATGCCAGAGTCCAGCTTTCTTCCCCTGGGCAGTTGGGCATCCAAGCTGTGCAGGTCTTAACAAAGCTGAAGCAAGGCCACAGTGCAAGCGGCATGGGGTAAGCGCTGAACGGAGGGAGGCCAAGCCTGCCTGGTGCAGGCCGAGAGTCCGGTGTGAGCAGGAGCAAGCAGAAAGAGGTGACAGTGTGCGGACAGTGAGAACTTGCACAGCCTTCAGGCACACATACTATCCACACAGGGAAGGACACACAGCAAATAAACTGTAGAAAAGACCAGGCAGGAGAGTACACTGAGTGGCACCGCGAGACCAGACCACAGAGCTCGGCAAAGGGAGTTGACAGTTTGGGGAAGAAAAGCCTGCACAGGAAAGCACAGGGCCCACCTAGAGTGGCTCTTTGTTCTTCTAAGAGTTTCCCCACTAATAGGGTTATCTAGGACTCCGTATCTCTCAGTAAGGAGCAAAAGGAACCTACAAGGAAGGAACTGTGCTTCTTCCGAAGAGCAACTGTGGCAGCTGTCCTCATCCTGCAGCTCTCTGCACCTAGGACACTAACTAGTAACAGCATTTTAAAGTTGTCTGTCAAATAAATGACAGGACAGCCCCAGAGCCACAGTCCACATCAGCGGATGGCGCACAATCGTCCCTACTTTAAAGAGAAGGCGTGGATGGGTGTCAGGTCTACAAACACCAGTGAATGGTGTTGGTCGCCTCTACCACTAGATCCTCCTCTAGAACCTCTTTTTATTAACTATGCATGACAACTTTTCAGGTATGACTGCAGAATTATAAATAATTGCTTCTTTGTAATTGAATTTTAATTTAAATTTAAAAAGGCAGAAAGACGAGGTGCCGCTTCGTTTGCAAAACAGCTCATCTTTTACTGTTACCAGAAAGGATGACTAGGCCCTGCAGACATGGGGGCATCCTTGGTACAAGTCTTTAGACCACCGACTATCACAGGGTTTCATTTCTCACCTGTCTGCCTCCTGCTGGGAGTTGGGAGCTGCACGGGGACTCCAGAAGCCTTTTGTCAATGACACTGTTTCTGCACTGGGTTCCGTGACTCGCATTTATTAAGGCCTTTTTCTAAAGTTGGAAGCACCAGAACAAAGATATCGAAATATATTATGTAAGTCACTTCACGGTCCCTTACTGAGCCTGTCACAAGCACCTAGAGCACAGATATTAATAAAAGCCATGGGTAAAGTCAACAGAGGATTCAGCAGCTACGCGTCATCAGGTTTGTTTGGGTTTTTTTTTTTGATGAAGGAGGAAGGAAGGAAATGAAACACTGTAAATGTCTTCTAATAACCTCTACATTGGCTCACTGTAAAGCAAAGAAATCGAGAAAGCCTTCCTCTGCAAACCTTTTGTCCAAAAGTGTGTGGATTCAAAGTTATTTCTGTTTAAAATAAAATACAGAGGCCTGTTAAGTGTTTAAAAAGAAAAGTTCAAAACAAAAACAACAGCAAAGAGACGAACTAACATATATATAGATGAATGAACTAATCTAAAATATAATATATTTAACATTTTATGACTTCCACTGTGGGACTTAGTTCACAGTTCTCTTACGTGACCCAGACAGCAGCTCCATCATGGCTCTGGTAACTCCTTTGCTTCTGCATTGCCCACGTGACCAAAAACACCAGACACTCTCCACATCACGGCTCAGAGCCCAGAATTTTTGAAGAAATGTCTCCTTTTTAGAGCAGAGACTGAAATGTCCAATAAAGTGTCCATTCGTTTCTCAGAATTACAATTTGAGATTATCAGAAGGGGAAATGTTCAGTGCCCAAGAGAACACTCTCATTTAAAGCAACTACATTACCCCCTTGAGAGTGGGCACGGGGGCTGGGCAGATGGCTCAGGGGATAAGGGCACCTTGCAGAGAGCCAGAATTCGGTTCCCAGTGCCCACGTGGGTGGCTCAAAACCATCCATAACTGTTTGAGGGCATCCAATACCCTCGTCTGACCTTTCCTGGCACCAAGCCCAGCCCACGCATGGCACACACTCGTATAAGCAGCTAAAACACTGACTCATAAAATATACAAACCAAAAGAAAAAATATACAAACCTAACAAAAAGAGTTTTTAAACGACTACGCACAGGATACCTAACCTAGCGCCTTCGAAATGAGACACCTTGGGCTGACTGTAATATGCGACCCATATCGTATTAGATTCCGTAGCTAAGAAGCCAAGCTCTGTCGGACTGGCCTCTACGTTTCTGAATGAATGAAAAGGCTTCCAACCGGCTTCCCCTCCCAGCACAGGAAATCCTGCTGTAGTCCCCTGGCGAGCATGTGTCACACACACACCACACACAGGTTTGCATTTGCGCTCTGGGAAAGACCAACATTAGCTGTGCGTCGCAGGAAGTTCTTCCGCCCCTTCCCCCATCAACTTTGGGGAGTAAGCTTTGGCCAGACACAAGATTGGCATAAATTGAGCTCTGCATTCTTATCACACTGAAGCAGCTGGGCTGAGTGTGTCAGCCACCGCCTCCGACAAACTCAAGCCTTTGATTTCCTGAATGTTGGAGACCTCAGCTCCAAGTGACTGGGTCTTTTGAACTGTCTCTTTCTCTGATTTCTATATGAATATCTTAAAGTATTTTTGAAATAAAGAAAAAACAAAACAAATGGATTTTCCTCCCCGAAATCCAAATGCTAGCCAAACGGAAATCCCCAGATGTGTTAACTGTCCTCGGACTGAGCAATGCAATGGAATCGCTGCAGAAACACTGTACGAAGTGGTGAGCCGTCACTACTGCAACCGCTGCACCGGTGGGAAACCATACCGGAAACAGCCGGCGAGGGAAACGGAGGTTGCCACCGGAACAATTCCTGAGCGCATGCGCAAGTCCCTGTGTAAACAGAAGGTCCGCGAATTCCTTTCAAGAAAGTTTGCCAAAGATGGCGGAGTAGGAACGCGGAGCGGTAGGTGTTCAGGCTACCGGCTGACTTCGTATCCCGTCTCCGCAGCGGCAGTAACCACTGAGCAAAGAGCGCGTCCGTGTAGTTGCCCAAAATGCCGAATATCAAAATCTTCAGCGGGAGCTCCCACCGGGACTTATCCCAGAAAGTTGCTGACCGCTTGGGCCTGGAGCTCGGCAAGGTGGTGACTAAGAAATTCAGCAATCAGGAGACCTGTGTGGAAATTGGAGAAAGTGTACGTGGAGAGGATGTCTACATCGTTCAGAGTGGGTGTGGTGAGATAAATGACAATCTAATGGAACTTTTAATCATGATTAATGCTTGCAAGATTGCTTCAGCCAGCCGGGTTACTGCAGTCATGCCATGTTTCCCTTATGCCCGCCAGGATAAAAAGGATAAGAGCCGGGCTCCCATCTCGGCTAAGCTTGTTGCAAATATGCTGTCTGTCGCAGGAGCGGATCATATTATCACCATGGATCTACATGCATCTCAAATTCAGGGCTTTTTTGATATCCCAGTGGACAATTTATATGCAGAGCCAGCTGTCTTAGAGTGGATAAGGGAGAATATTTCTGAGTGGAGAAACTGTACTATTGTCTCACCTGATGCTGGTGGAGCCAAGAGAGTGACCTCCATTGCAGACCGATTGAATGTGGATTTTGCCTTGATTCACAAGGAACGGAAGAAGGCCAATGAAGTGGACCGCATGGTGCTGGTAGGAGATGTCAAGGATCGGGTGGCTATTCTTGTGGACGACATGGCTGACACTTGTGGTACAATCTGTCATGCTGCTGACAAACTTCTCTCGGCTGGAGCTACCCGAGTTTATGCTATCCTGACGCATGGAATCCTTTCTGGCCCAGCCATTTCCCGCATCAACAACGCATGCTTTGAAGCAGTAGTAGTCACCAATACCATACCTCAGGAGGATAAGATGAAACACTGCGCCAAAATACAGGTGGTTGACATCTCCATGATCCTTGCAGAAGCCATCAGAAGAACCCACAATGGCGAGTCTGTCTCCTACCTGTTCAGCCATGTTCCTTTATAACAGAATAACTTCTGGAGTTTTTTGAAAATAAACCAACTCCATCCCTCATGTTTCTTGGTATTTGATTTCAGCAGAAGGCCCAGCTCGCTCTAGTGTAGATGTTTACATCCCACACTAGATGCATTAGAATTTAGCCTAAATTGGAAAAAGACAGAATGTGGTTAACTGCTAGGATGTCCTACTTGTGTTGTTTCATCCTGACTTGCTTGTTTGTGAGCCTTGCAGCTTTAACTAGAGGTCAGCTGCTGAAAGAGGTATAGACTGTTGAGACTATCCCACAAGGTCCATAGGACATAATTGACTCCATTGCTCGGGAATGCTTTGGGGTTTTTCTTCATAGCAACAAAGTCAGCCCATATGTGATACATTTTCAGAGGTTTGTGCTAAACTATAGCAAGAGCCCTGAGCATCCTTAAGCATAGCTCCAGTAGTTGAGCACCCTGTTAGGCAGGGCAGTACCTCAATGCAGTAATTAACCTTTGGGAGGAAGAAGCCTGATCCACTGCCATCTGTTTATAGCTTGAATTCTCTACACCGGTTCCTTTCCTTTTGGCTTTACCTTCAGCCATCTTGACCTTTTCCTAGCCAAAAATATCTTGGACTCAGCAATCATTGTACTTGTACCATAATCTTGTGTAAGACAGACTTGCTTCTTGCTATGTAGCTGCTAACTTTTAGATAACTTGCTGTAGTGTAGTCTTCCCTAGCCTATTACCATTGTGGCAGTAGCTTTGAGGTGGTGTCTTAGTGCCTTTTGATTAAGTATTTAATTTTCATCTTCCTTGGATCCATTTGGTCTCTCAATTGAACAGATTTCTGCTAAACAATTTGGTGTTACAGTCTCTTGTTGAGAACTTAATAAAATGTCTTAACAGACATGTATGCAAAAAAAAGTAAAGTTTGCCTTTCCTGTCCCAGACCATGCAGAGATTTCATTGATAAGGTAAAAATATCCCTTTGTTCTCTACGTAACCAAGCTGTTATGACACTGGAGAAGAGACAGAGCAAAAGCGGGATGTCCGAGCTGTGCTCTGCGGACCATGGCTACAGTTCTGAAGCTTCCCCTATAGTTATCACCCTACATCTGGCAGCAGAGGTTTATACTAAGACCCATAGCTGCCTGATTCCCAAAGGAAAGTAACTGGCTCAGTGTCTATGGCTACAGAAAGCAACACCAAATAGTACATGTGTTCTAGAGAGAAGCTTCGGGGTACTGAGATCTTACGTTTTGAAACAGAAAGTCAAAATCTGGACATGATGGCACAAGACCTCAAACCAAGCATTCAAGAGCCTGAGAGGTTAATGACAGGTTGGTCAATATAGCCAGGGTCTCACTCTTTCCCAAACGTGCCAGAAACTGTCTCAAAAACGAATGAATGAATGAATGCAGA
This sequence comes from Microtus ochrogaster, assembly GCF_000317375.1. Lineage (NCBI taxonomy): Eukaryota > Metazoa > Chordata > Mammalia > Rodentia > Cricetidae > Microtus > Microtus ochrogaster. The sequence continues at coordinate 398,442 of NW_004949225.1, read as the reverse complement.
AAATCTAGTATTGTCAAAATAAACAATTCAAGAGTGTCACTTACATTGAAAAAGGATTATCAATAACTTAACATTATGATTTCCTTCCCAACATTAAGATCCCACTTTTAAAATATTTTTTTATTTTTATGTGTGTGCATGTTTTGCCTGCGTGTATGCATGTGTGCCAGATGCATGCAATGCTAACAGAGGTCAGAAGATGTCACGGGGTGCCCTGAAAATGGAGCTACAGACAGTTGTGAATTGCCATGTGGGTGCCGAGAGCCAATCCCAGGTTCTCTGTAAGAAAAAGCAGTGCTCTTACCCACTGAGCCATCTCTCTCAGCCCTAAGATCCCACATATGAGGGAAGTAGGTTCAAGAGATCAGCCTACGGTCCAGAACACAAACACTCAGGAAATGTGCGCCCAGGAATATCTTCTGGGCTATGCTGTTGGACACAGCATTCTCTGATCAAGTAATGATTTAAGAATCAAATGAATAAAGAAGTATTTTCTTAATTAGTTGGATCATACAACTATAGCTCCTCGGGTTTATTTGACTAGGGACAACCCCAATGAAGCAACTACAAACTAACAAGAGAGTTGGCACTTTTAGAAGGCTCCTGGGACATACTGCTTTAAACAAGAAAACACCCAACAGTGGTTTAGACGTAGATAAACTTATGCACAGACACATTCTGCTTGCCATACACAGAGCTTTAAACAAAAACTCAGCCAACACCGGGCATTTGGAGATTTCACGTAAACATCTGGACTTACAAACACTCGATCGGGACAGTTTAACTAGCTTAGGCAGAGCAATAGACATAGGTCCTTTGGAATCCACACTGTCCCATCTGATGAAGTCCTTCCCACATGGCAATCTCACATCCACAGTCGGCTTTATGTGTGAATATTTCCTCACTGCTTCTCTGGAGACTTTGGGTCCAGGACTGGAAACTCAAAGGGAACACAGTCCTGTCCCTGTGAGTTATCAACGGTAGCCACGTGAGAAGGCCCATCTCTAGGAGAACTCACGCTTTCTGACGCTATCCATACCTTCTCTTCTGATGCTCAAAAATCCATGACCTGGGTTTTCTCCTCTCAACCAGGATGTTCTGTGGTATACTATTAAGTAGGCACTATGTGTGGGTATTATTTGAACCATCATTGAATTATTGGTCCATTATTTGACCTGAGTGATTAACTGAGCACTTACTGTGTTCCAGGAACTAGGCCATATTCAAGGCTAATAGGTCACTTGATCCCATAACAACTCAGGGTCACATGCTCCACTTCCTCCTTCCCTCATTTATGGGTGAGACAGGCTCACAGAGGTGACATCTGAGTGTGTGATGAAGGACAGTCTTGACCATTACAGTACTCAGAGACTTAGGTCTGACAAAACAAACCTGGACCAGGCTGCAGAAATGGCTATGCAAGTGCGAGGCCCTGAGTTCCTGATCCCTAGAACTCAGGGATCATGTAAAAATCCTGTATAACAGTGCGTGCCTATATTCCCAGTGCTGGGAGGCAGAGGCAGCTAGATTGCTGGCCAGCCTGTCTAGATGAGCTGACAAGTTGCAGGTTCAGTGAGAAAATTCATCTTAAAAGAATAATATGGAGACCCTTTCCATCTCTCTTCTGAAGAGGCAGCTTCTGCCTCTCTCCCTTCTCCCCACTTCTCCCCTTCCTCTCCCTCTCTATCTCTCTGTTTCTCTTTTTCTCTCTCTGCCCCCTCTCTGCTCTTCTCCCTTCTTCCCTTCCCTCTTTCCCCTCCATAGCCCACTTAATAAATACCCACTTTCTCTGCAAAAACGAAAGAAAACAAAAAAAAAAGTATATTGAGAAACAGTCGAGGTAGACATCCTAACCTGAATAGTCAAATTTAGCTAACTGCTCCTACTCTGGATAGCACAAGGCCCAAAGTTCTCTGTCCCATTCAATCACACTTTCTGTACATCATGAAATCTATTTTCTCTGAAGGCATGATAACTTCCCTATGGAATAAGAAACTGTTTACAAAGAGCCAAAGAAAGGCTCTAGTCTTTGTCTGAACACTGAGTTTTTAAAGTCACCTTATCCCAAGAATATCTTTTTAAAAAAGAGTCTGGAACACAAGTACTCAATAAATAATCTACTTCAGTGAACAAATGGCTGCTTCCCAATGTGTAAAAGACCCCACAACAATGTCAGATGTATCTGCAAACAAAGTTCTAAGAAAGAATAGCTATTAAAATGCACAGATATACCCTGATCTAATAACAGCAAAATGCTGCAGACGGATGTGCAGGGAGGGCTATGGCTAAAGTCACCTAGTGGCGTCTCTCCCAGTTGGGTTACTGTCACTGTGATGAAGCACTATGACCAAAGCAACCTGGGGAGGAAAACATTTATTTGGCTTACACTTCCACATCACAGTTCATCATCAAAGGAAGTCAAGACAGGAACTCAGTCAGGGCAGGAACCCAAAGGCAGGAGCTGATGCAGAAGCATGGAGGATTGTTCCTTCCATGGTTTGCTCAGCCTGTTTTCTTATAGAACCCAGGACCACCAGCTCAGAGGGGACCCCACAATGGGCTGAGACCCTCCAAATCAATCACTAAAAATGTCCTATAGGCTAGCCCAATGCCTGATGTTATGGAAGCATTTTCTCAGTTGAGGCTCCTTCCTATCTGACCACTGTCCTCAGTGTCAAGTTGACATAAAAGAGCCAGTACGATGGCTTGCATGCAATCCTCTTGGCTTTTCTAGTATTAGGCTTCTCCTCTGTGGAATGAGACCTGCTAGCTGTTCGTTGCCAGCCATTTCCATCCGTCAAATCCTAGCTGCCAGCTGTGTCACAGGCACCTGGGAAACCTTCGCAACCTGATGAGTGGCACCGAGAAAGCACAGAAACGTGAACTCTTACCCAGAAGGCTATTCTTTCCACTGAAGCCCTTGTCACCTACAGGGACACTAGTAAAAGTACATTTCTGGTCGGGCGATGGTGGCGCACGCCTTTAATCCCAGCACTCGGGAGGCAGAGGCAGGTGGATCACTGTGAGTTCGAGACCAGCCTGGTCCACAGAGCTAGTTCCAGGACAGGCTCCAAAGCCACAGAGAAACCCTGTCTCGAAAAACAAAAACAAACAAACAAAAAAAAAGTACATTTCTGCACTGTCTTAGCCAGAAATGGCCCTGCCATCTATCACCCTTCTAAAGTTCTAAGCCACCTATGATCAAGCCTGGGCTGCTGATGATAACACACGCAGGACTATTTCTCAGATCTCCAGTTTCCTTATTCACTTACTTCAGCTTGAAACAGAAGCCCCATTCAAGCTCAAAATGATACCCTGTTTTTTAAACTGAATATATAGCACTCACTTTTTAATAAGCTAAGCAGCGTCTACTTGGGGTGGGGGCATAGAAAACAGCATATTCAGAAAATATCATTCACGGCGAGTGACTGGATTCATCTGGTGATAGTTTAAGTGGGTAGCCAAGAAGCCAAAGATTCTAATTTTATGCCAGGGCTTACCGTATTGCTCCTCAGAATACCCGCTGCATAACTGACAGCCCAGCTCCACCTCAGATTTTGGCATGCAATCAAGGAAAATAATGGGACACGGCAAACAACTTCAAAGCCTCGCCACCACTTACCTTAATAATATATAATTGCTGCAATTTCTTTTAGCATAGTACTTTTAATTAAATGCGTTAAATTCTCAACCTCCCAACTTAAATTTTCTACCACCAGCAGCCATTTTCCTCTCAGAACCAAAGCACGTAGATTGTGTCCCCCTTTTTAAAAGCACGCCCCTCCTCAACCCCCATTTCCTGGAACGCTGGCCAGGGGTAGGGCACGATTGCTTTCTAAGTCCACCCTCAGAGAGAGCAAGCTGTAAGTTTATAGAGTTCCATGAAGAGTTTGTTGTGGTTTTGTAAATCTAGTGTGATAAATTTCCCATACAGTATACTCGTAAGAGGCAAAGAATATGAGGAGGGGGCGTGGCGGGGGCGTGGCAGGGCGTGGCGGGATGGGTGTTGGCTCTGGTAAAGAATTTGCCTCCCATGTGCAAGTCACACCATAAATAAGAAAAACAATACGCTAGCTTAAAGAAATTGGTCTAGAATACTTTTTAAATAATTTTTATAATGAAATTGGTTTTTAAAAAAGCAGCTGCATAGGTGACTCTCATTTTAATATAACACTTTCATTAATTCCTTCAGAATTTTATACAATGCACTTTGATCATATTGAAACCCCTACTTCTTACCCTTATCCCTACCCTGCCTACGCTCAACCCAGATTCTCCATTTTCAGTGGCTGGTTTTCACTAGCCCTGTTAAAGATCAAACTGTAGAATTCAGAGATGTAACAACCAGCAGAATGATTAAAAACATTTAAGAAAAATGGTGGGCATTCTAGTTCATGACTTGAGGTAGGAAGAGAGGAAAAGGGTGTTCTCTCATTATATAGTTACTTATATGAGATTATGCTGGGGAGATGCTGTGGGTGACAAACTGTCTTACAAGCATGAAAACCCAGGTTCAGTCCTCAGAACCCACATCAAGAAGCCAAACGTGTAGCCCTAGAAGGGCAGAGGGGTTAGAATGGTTAGATGGACCGTAAGAGGTCCGGAAGTGGAGGACTACGAAAGAGGAGGCAGAGGAGCGGTTTCCAGACACAGCAGGGTGGTTGCTCACGTGAACTCACAGTAGCTGTGACGCGCCCGTGCACTAGATCAAACAATGGGAGGGGCTCGTGATATCATACTCTAGCTGGCTGAAGAATTACCAGTCACTGGAGGTTTCTGGGAGGAAAAAAGTCACTTTCTTCAGGTTTGTGGTCCCTTGGAGGATACCAATAGATGGCCCTACAGACACGCACATATGGGAAGCACCAAGAAGATTCGATGGACTTTAAAACAACAACAAAAACACATGAAACCTAGTAGTGGGCCAGCAGAGTTTGAGGCCAGCCTGCTCTACAGAGCTAGTTCCAGGATAGGCTCCAAAGCCGCCACAGAGAAACCCTGACTGGGCAGGGGGGAGGGGGCACGGGGGGACACAGACAACAAAAAACAAACCTAAAAGGAAAAAAAGGTGCATGAAACTGGGAAATAATAGAGGTAAGGGGCCTAGAGGAGGAGTTGGAGGTGAGGAAATGGGGGATGGATTTCATTAAAATGCATTATATACATATATGAAATTCTCAAGTAGAATAATTATTTAAAAACAAAAATAAAAACATCCATGGAGGCACGACAGTTTCCATGCTGAGGGGACAAGCATGAAGCGCTCCCTAGCCAACTGCCTACATTGCAAGTTCTAGGCCAGTGAACGAGCTTGACTCAAGAAATTAGAAAAAATAAAATCAAAAAAATAAAAATTGGACAGTACTTGATGAACAGCACCACAGGCTGACCTCTGACCTCCACGCACAGGTCACACACCTACACTCACATGAAGACACGCATGAACTGGCACAAAAATAATTACACATGTGTATTACTTTGATAGTAACATTCTTTTTTAAGTGACATGATTGAATTTGGGGAAAGTGTCTACCAGAATCTCTGGAATGAACTTCTTCCTACTACTGCCATGGCCCTGGCCGACAGTTTTCAAGGTGGGGCACAGAGTTGCCTCTACTGCCCATATTTCTTTTCCTGAATATATTAATATGCTCCAAACTTTAAAAATTTATCAGTAATATTAATCAGTTCAATGCACATTCCCTGTACAGAAATTCTAAAAGACACTGACCATGTACCAAGGGTCCAAAGAGGTATGGTAATCCCACCCGCCATAAACAGCCATGTGATGAAGGAGAGAGAAAGGGACAGAAAGACTCAAATAGAAAGGGTCAGCTTTGATGGAGGTCACAGAAAAGCTTCATGAGAAAGGGGAGAGAGGCATGGTGACCACAAGGCTTGGAGAAGGCAGGAGAGAGGAATGAGACAGGAGACTGGGCTCACTGGAGCCACACGCGCGAACGGCACAGGGGAGCAGCAGAGAGAGCATCGGCCACCGCTTTCAGGGCAGCAGGGCCAACGTCCTCGTCCTCTGATAACAGCCCAGGCGGGGAAGTGAAGCGCACAGGTTTTGGCAGTCAGGATGCCTGTGAGAGATGCCAGAGCATGGATAAACGAGCTGAAACCTTGTCCGTGAGAGCCTGAAAGAACCAGAGGCTGAGGCCTGGTTCCCCGGCGGAGTAATAGCTTCCATCAAATGAAAGGCAGTGGTTTCTGCCTCATGGCCTTCAGCAGAGGTTTTGCCCCATCCTAGCAGAGCACAGAGCTCCCTCTAGAAATGGCTTTTAAGGAGGCTTCACTGTAATTCCTGAGACAGGGCTGGGGACATGAAGTGGAAACCAAGTTCTATGGGAGTGGTTTGTGGTGAGCACCAAAAGCTGGGGACACTCGCCTCAAAATGTAACAGCTCTTTGTAGCCCCCCACCCCAGCAGAGAAAACGTGACCCTGCAGAAAGCCTCAAAGGATGGGACCTATGTCGCCCTGGTGAAGGGCAGGTGGTGCCACTTGGGTTGGGTCTGCTCTCTTGCCCCCTTGTCGTAGCTGCAGCTAGCTACTGGTGGGGGCAAGGAAACAGAAGCTACACCCTTGGCTCAGCCACACAGATGTCAACCTTGCTTCCTTTAAATAGCTCCAGTGTCAACGTTCAGCCGCTACCCTGGCTTCCCACAACCAACAAAACCACAGTCCTTTAAATTAACATGAACTTTTTCTTTTCCTACTATGGAACTCAAATTCAAACTTCTGCTATTAGGTCCTGCAGCAAGCGTGAGGGAAAACACACCATACAGGGAAACCTCCTACTGTGTGCTTGGCTCACCTGTAACCTCCAGCCAACCCACACTCCCCTGGCCCCGGCTCTCACTTTGTCAACCAAGTGTCAGCGGGGCTCCTGACACACCAGTCCCTTCCCTCTCTTCATGGTCCCCCATAGCTCTGGCTACTTGAGAGCACCTGTGACCCCCCCCCGGAAGCGGATGTTGGCGCATGCCAGCAAAGCCCCCTGGGAAGTACAAATCTGAGTCTGAAGCCATTTGGAAAAGGAATGAACAGAACAGACCCTGCAAACCAATTAGGAAGGACTGTCGAGACAAGGAAGAGCAAATGAAGACGAGGCAGAAGACTCAACGACAAGTGGGCATTCTTATGACCTTCGTTTACTACAAGTCCTTATCCAGCAAGTGCATCCTCCGTGCCTGTGTGCCAGGCACAGGTTAGATGCGAGGATTGGACGTGCCTATCTGCTTCAACACAGACTCGTCAAGTACTAAGTATTATCCTTACGGGAAAGATCCAGCTTGGTGGTCAGATGTGTTCTCTGCCACCCTGTCCACTTCAGGACAATTAGGTTCTTTTTAACCCTCCAAGGCCACTGTGTTCTGCCCACACCTAAGCTCTGCGCTATGACATTGCATCATTTCTACCACAGTGAATCTTTCCAGACTTGAAGGGCATCACGGTTCCCAGCAACGGCAGCAGCTGCTCCCGTGACTTATGACCTAGACCAGAGAATTCACAGGAGATACACCACTTCCCCATCTACTGGTGTAGAGGGGTGGGGCAGGGATCAGAGCCCAGGCCACAACTGCTCCCAGAAGAATCCTGGAAGGAGTTCAAAGCTTTGCTGTTGGACTGTCTGATGAGGCAGCAGGGTGTAATGGGTGAGTCTTCGGGACCACAAATGTGGCTTTGTCTGTGACATATTCCCTTTTTACACGAACATGGGTGGGGGCCCCTGGCCACCCACTCTGTGCCTGGCCCTGGCCTGGGCACTGGGGTGCCACCATGAGCACAGGATGATATTGTCATACCTCCTCCCTGTGTGTGCACCAAGGGGAAAGTTTTCCCGATGGATGGAGGAGAATGGGTGTGGGCTCGAGGACCATAGAAAACAAAAGTCTAAAAAGGGGGAGAAGAGTTTGTAAGTAGGCTGTGTTCTCTTTCGTCACCAGGCATAGCCTCGGTGACCTCCCCATTCGCATCCATAATGGCTGCCTGGAGTTCACTGCAGTAAAGACGGCAGGGACATGAGGATACGATCTGGCCATGAGCTGCACTGTGGGCCGTGTGAGATGTTATGGTTCTGCGACAGAATTTCTTAACTATAGGAGCTCAAGTCTTGGTATCAAGAACACGGCAGGAAGCTGGGTGGTGTGTCCTGGGAGCGCTGATATTACTAACTCCGGCACTTCCAGGCTATTTCTTTTCTACTGGTAATAACAAAACACCATTCTACCCAAGAAATAGGTTCCAGTAGAATGCCAACCTTTTGTCTAGTTTTATCCTGCCATGGGAGAATATGAAACTCCACGCTGCAAGATGCTTTGGATATAACCAGCTGTGATCTGGTCCGTCATGCTTTATAATGAATCAATTTGGGAATGAAAAAAAAATGCAAGGCTTCAGATTATGATGTCTCGGGGTCTAATACTACAAACCAACCACTAATTCCCTAGGCAGAAACTCAATCCATCATAAAGACATAAGTAGATAAGGCTACAAACTAAACAGTGTTAAGGGCAACAGAAAATGCCTCAGCATATCCACAGGTCTGAAGGAATATGTGTGAAACCCTGAAGGCCTGGCCACTGCTTAGAGAAAAGATCACAGGGAAATGGGAAGGACCAGTCCAGAGGAGAAAGGAGGCAGCCAACCGAAGCTACACAGTTTGGTGTGCGTCTCTCCATCTGAATTGGAGGGGGCACCAACTCTGTAAGTAACACATCTAAAGAGGGCCCAAACGTTCACCTGACAGAGGACCGTAAAAGCTTTCACAGTGAACAAGCCTCAATGAAAAGCCTCAATAGTTCAAGATCTCTGGGAGATGAAATAACAGAACTCTATCAGAACACATGGAGTTTCCTGGGACATTACCTGCAAATTCTGAAGCAGGGGGCATGATGGGCCCTAAGGATGAAGGCCTGGACACCTTAAAAGGAAATCTGGGATCCTTCAAGTAGGCAGGGAGACCCCCATTGTCTCAAAGCAGGTTCCATGGTCTGAACCAAGGCTTATCATCACCTGGGGCCATGGAGGGCGCTGAAATAGCTCATAGGTCGGACTTGCTCCTAAGCACGGACCCTAAGCATATGATGACCCAGGTGACAATGGGCAATGAACATTAGGTGCTACCACTTCTGACACAGGTAAGCCACATATCCCTTACTTCAGTCTCTTGGCCACCCGACTGTCTCTGTCCTCCTCCATTGTCAAATCCACCATCCCCAGTGGACATAAGCAGTTTCCTCTTCCATCTCCTCCCCATCCACCAGAGCCAGCATCCCTTGCTTCCTGCCTGCCACCCACTGGTTTGACATCAACAAGTTCCCTTCCTGGTGGGCTGGGATCTCCCTGGACAACTGCACACAGAAAATGGAAGTGAGCTGGCTTCCTGTGTCTCTCAGTCTCCATGTCACCCTGCTGACTTTCGGTCATTTCATGTTGACTCTTTTCTTCTGAAGGATTTTTTGAATCATTTCTATTTTATGAAACATTCTTTTAAGTAAGTGTTCTTATTTTTTCTCAAATAAGAACAGTATAAATTTGAGATGTCTTTTGGTGAAAAAAGATTAGATTATTTCCATTATATTATATACCTAGAAAACCGAGTAGACTCATTTTAATTTGGATTAGCCAGAACACAACCCTAAGCCACACATCCATTCTCTCTAGCAGTTCGGACACCTTGGCACTTAAAATAGTAAAATGTTTCTCTCTACCAAGTTCTTCGTTTTTTTTCTGCCAAATTATTGCACATAACATGGTATCAGGAGAAAGCTGAACCTTCCCTGTTGGTCTCATACGATTCAGCTGGGTTTTTTTTTGTTTTTTGTTTGTTTTTTTTTTTTAGTTTTTCGAGACAGGGTTTCTCTGTAGCTTTGGAGCCTGTCCTGGCACTAGCTCTTGTAGACCAGGCTGGTCTCGAACTCACAGAGATCCGCCTGCCTCTGCCTCCCGAGTGCTGGGATTAAAGGCGTGCGCCACCACGGCCTGGCCTATTCAGCTGGTTTTAAAGTCTTCTGGAGAGCTGGTGCGGTGGCTCACTGAGTAAATGCGCTTGCCATAGGGCCTGGCCATCTGCATTCATCCCTCGGATCCACTCAGTGGAAAGGAAAACCAACTGCTGCAATCATTCTCTGACCTCCATATACACACGCAGGCAGACTACAAACACATGTATGCACGTACACATACCCACACAGAAAGAGAGGGACAGAGACAAAAAACAAATGTAATTAAAAACTAAACACACTTTAAAGAAATCTACCAGATGGCTGGCAAGATGGCTTGCAGGTAAAGTGTTGGCAACACAAACCCAAGGCCCTGAGTTCAAGCCCCAGAACCTACAAAAAGTGGGCAGACTCCTGAAAGTCTGCCTCTCACTTCTAGACGCAGGCTGTGGCATGTGCACCCCTACCACACACAGAGACATGGTAGCATTTTAAAAGATGTCTACTGGAATCATGGAATCAAAACCAATAATAGTATTCAACTTGGCAATATAAAACTCTTGGCGATTAATGCACTCCATATTTCTGACTATATGCATCCAAGGAAATGTCACAGAAAACACATCCTTGATGATTGGTGTGCAAGTCGTGGGGAGGGCTACCAATGTGAGGACGAATGCTTGTGCCACAAGCATTCTTACACGCTCAACAGTTCTGCAGATACCAAATGCCACCTCCTTCTAGTCAGAACTGTTTGTGTTTTCTTTAGGAAGGCACTTGGTTATCAGAACAAGAACAATTATGGATGCTTCAAGAAAAAAAAAATCAAGGTTTTCTTCCTGCTTTCTGGTGAGAAGATTTAGCATGGTAAACTACCTGTGCTATTGTAACAGTGTGTGGGGTGAAGGGCAGCTCTGGGGATGGCCTGGGATGCGCAGAGGGCAGACCCACCCAAAACAGGAGCAGCGCTGCAATACTAGACGTGAAGAGAGATTCCTCCTGCCCTTCAGGAGCTCCACCCGTCCTTCTGTTTGGATGGTGCCATCCAAAAATGAAGACATTTGGGCACAGACTGACACAGAGTAGGAACAATAGGGCTGGCAGGTGGACCCGTACACCCTGCACGGCAGGTGTGTGCCAGGCTACCGCCGTGCCCATGATCACATGGTAAGCCAGAGTCCACGGGCTGCTAACTAGGTAGTCCGCATATGCTCTTGGGACCCCTCAGAGCTGAGCACAAGAGAGGCTTGTCCTGTTCTCTTCTCACTGGCCTTGAACATGGCCTTCCTGAAATGCCTGCAAGGGTAGAGACAAGGCACTTCAAAGAAAGCAGCCTGGACCTGTGTAATAATTAATATTTGGATAATGAGCAGCTCAGGGTGGGGACCTGTTTGTTCTCAGGTCGTTAACTGACAAAGCACTCACTTGATTTCAATCAATATTTTATTTATAAGCAAAACAAAGCAGCTATTTGTTAGATATGCTTAGATTAAATAGGATTTTTACTACCTTATTATTTTAACCAATTGGAGAGAACAACTTATGTTTCATTTCTTATTTATTTATTTATTTAGAACTCACAGAGATCCACCTGCCTCTGCCTCCCGAGTACTGGGATTAAAGGTGTTCACCACCACTGCCCCACCAACTTATGTTTCTTATATTTGGTCTTTTAAATTGTTCAGTCATAAAAATATCACAGTAATATGACAAACAATGAAAATGGGGGAAGGGGGAGGTCTTTGAACCACAACTAAAATACAGCACTTTTCTATTCACCAAAACTATGTGCATTTGCTCAGTTATAACCATGCCATCTCTTCAACTCGATATACTAACTTTTCATTTATTTTATATTGATAGACTTTGTAACTTTTCAGGGCAAGTACTTTATCAACTGAGTTGTCTCCCTGTCCCCCACAATCCATTCTAAATTTTTCTAACTCCATTGAATTAGAATTTCCATGTGGTTTGTTTTGATTTACTAAAGCTTGGGGTAATTTTATTGCTTTTGAGACAGAGTTTCCCTACATAGCCCAAGCTGGCCTTATATTCCCAGAAGTTCTCCATTCTCAGCCTTCCTGAGTTCTGGAATAACAGGTCTGAGACCATGCTTGGCAAGTAATTTGTTTAGTAAACTATAAATCACATTTTAGTTTTAAATATTTGTAAGTTAAAACCCACTTCCCAAAGAAGAAGCCAATGCACATAAAGAATGTGAGAAAGGCAGAAATATGACAAATTAAAATTCTGCACATATAAGTAACTTCCATTTGGAAGTTACTGTTTCTTTGAAGGGAGTCATTTCTTTCCAAAAACATCTCTATGCTAACAACCTATGCACATCAAGTGATACTAAAGCTAAGAAACACTGGTGCCACTAAAGACTTCCAGTCATGTTTAAATTCACAGTAGGGTCCACAGTGCTATCACTAGTCCCATTTCACAGACAGGAAAAATAAGGTTCAAAAAAGGTAGTAACCTACACAAGGTCAGAGAGGTGGTATATTGATTACACACTAGACATTGTGACCAAAGTCAGTGTGTAATCAATGTTATTAACTTCACAATTCATCCGCAAACAAAGCAAAACCAAAACCAAACAAACAAAACAAAACAAACAAACAAAAACACTAACCCACCACAGACTATCACTTTATTTGGGGAAGATGTTTTTCCTTTCAAAGGCCTGTTAGAATGCAAATTAGACCCTAAATCCCTTTCATGATCCCCTCAAAGTTATCATTCAGAGTCTATATCCCCACAGATGGTTACTACACTAGTGATCACCTATATTCGTGCAAACACTGAATACGTCCTGGCCCAGCCAAGCACCCACACTTCATCCTCCTCTCCCACAACGTGGCAATCTACACTCAATGTCCTTGGGTTTCAACTAACTTAAGGTGTGGCCTTGAGAGTTTCCAGGAAATCAGTGTGACAACTCTGAGGGTCTTGGCACCATGTTGGCTGCCTCCAACGCTCCAGCAACAAAATGCGAGGAAAGAGGAAAACACTTTACTTCCCAAAATACACAGCCCTTGTTTGGGTTATGGCACCGAAAAAGAGTTGACAGCAATGTGTTCTGCAGTGACTCCCCCTTCCCTCCCCCAGTCCAATCTGGTTATATTTCTGAGAGGGGCCCTCACTAACTGAAGAGCAGGCTGAGAGAGGATGCCAGGCTGGTAAGAGGCCTGGAGGACATCATCACTCACATGTTCACACGGTAACACCTTTCCAGGGTTCAGTGAGTCTACCAGAGTCAAGGGGACAAACAGAGGATAAGGTAACCCCCATTCTTGTTAAGCATGGATCTATGGGGGAGCTAGAGAAGATAGTGGCAATAAAATACATGGCCTAACAAAGATAATGGGGGATGCTTCCAGAACAAAGAATGGGGTGGGGGGGGGGGACTACCCAGGGTCTGCAGACCGCACTCTGTGAGACGTGAACTTTCAGTGACGGAACCCAAGGGATTCCCCATTGACTGAGATGCTGCGAGTCAGGGCCACCTCCAGAGGCCTGTTCTCCATAAGAATGTACAGGTCTCAATGGAAGTAACCCAGCATTGTAGAGTTCCACTGAAGGAACGTGGGCTTGGCTCAGTGGATACCTTTCACTGATAGTTGATAACTATTAAAGAGGGACAAACTCAATCCAGGAGAGACTGGCATAGCATATTAAATGAACTCCCATGAACTTGTTTCTTGCCAATCTAGTGCTACAAGTGTGGCCCATGGCCAGTACCAGCCTGCTAAGAAAATCAGAAAAATTGAGAATAAGCCTTCAGAAACCTTGTTACTTGGGCCGGCAAGATGGCTAAGAGAGTAAAGGTGCTGGTCGACCAGCTGGTACCTGAGTTCAACAGTCAGGATTTCTACGGTGACAGGAGAGAAACAGTGATCACAAGTCAGCCTCTGACCCTACAAGGGCACATGTACACACACAAAATGAATAAATGGAAATAAAAATGTTTTTAAAAAGAAACGTGTGCACGTGTGCATGTGTGTGTGTGTGTGTGTTATTGAAAAACTACGGGGTGCAGTATTTGAGTATCTTTGCTTATTTAATTTTTGTATTAATTTTACTACAGTTTATGGGAGCATCAGGGCCCAATAATAACAATAATGATACAGTTAGTCTACCACAGTCTAAAAGGCACAGCTCCAAAGAAGTGTTAGTATATAAGGATGTAGAAAGAGATCTTTCCCCTCTAAAACAAACAAAACACAAGCCCAGTGAGTCTCAGTTGGCAGACTGCTCACTCCCCAGCTGCCTGAGAAACCAACCGCTCCTGCTCCTGTAATCCCAGCAGGTAGAAGAGGCTGGAGGGTCAGAAGTTCAAGGTCACCCTCAGACAAGCTTGGGAAACCTGAGACCCTGTCTAATTTTAATTACCTTGTTTTAAAGAATGTCAACAACAAAAATAACAAAGTTTTTTTTTTTTAAATAGCCATCTAGATGATTGTCACTCAAGATTACTTTGACCTGTTTTACTAGGCTTCAGAAAGGGCCTTCCAGCCTTCCAGTACACTGAAGGCTGACCTTCACTTTGTAAAAACGCTCACTACAGCAGGGGCTGCAGGTAGCACCACCACGCCCCAGGGCCTCCTGAGAGTCAGGACTCCAGTGGTTGATTGGGATTATCTGACTCAGGAGCTAAGCCACACCCACCATTTTCAATGAACAGGGGAACCGAAGGACTCTGGAGATAAGAAGTCACCAGGAACTTTAAAGAGAGGCTAGCAGGCTCTATTCTATACTGGGGGGAGGAGGGTCAGCAGGCTAAAATCTGTTTCCACAAAAACAGCCTTGCTTGAACACGGCCACCATCTAAAATGACATTTTCTACACCTGGTTTTGGCAACCGTGGTAGAGTAGCTGTGGCTGAGAGAGCCAACAAGTCCTCAAGTATTTACCCTCTGGCTCCTAAAAGAATTTGTCAGCCCCAGCTTTACATTGTGGCCATAAAAGAGCCCTTATCAATCTCCCCAGAATGCTGTAGCCTCAGGCCTGAGTACCTGATGGAACAGAGCTTCTCTGACTTTGTTACAGCAAGCCAGAGAAAGACTACCTCCTGCACTGGACAGTGCCGAAAGGGGGCCTAGTGAGTGACCTTGGCACCTCTAAATTATCCTCCCAATGCGTGGTGTCCTGGTCCGGAGGCCCTAGCTGAATAATGGTGACTGCCCCAACCACTGTATAGTAGGACTTGGCTCTATACCCAATTTTTAGGAAATGACCATTTTTTTAATATTTTAGGAATTCAAAGGAAGTAGCCAGAGGGCAAGAATGATACTGCCACAGTTCTACGAACAAGGTTGTACCTGTCCAATGAGCTACTTACATGAATGAGTCCCTG
Source organism: Microtus ochrogaster (assembly GCF_000317375.1). Classification (NCBI taxonomy): domain Eukaryota; kingdom Metazoa; phylum Chordata; class Mammalia; order Rodentia; family Cricetidae; genus Microtus; species Microtus ochrogaster. The sequence continues at coordinate 383,132 of NW_004949225.1, read as the reverse complement.
TGTCCACTTCAACAAAGGACAGAGAGGAGAAAAAAATCACCAAGACACGTCTCAGTTACAAGCTTTTTCTTTTCTTTCTTTCTCTTTCTTTCTTTCTTCCTTCCTTCCTTTCTTTCTTTTTGAAGTCAAAAATGAACTGTACTTTCCTATTAAATTTTATTCTCCAAGTCAACAAGCATATTTTAATCCTTCCAAAGGGGGAAATACCTTTAACACCCTTTCATAGGTTTACCTTCGCAAAGAAGAAGACAGCAAACCAAGTTTTCCCAACACACACACACACACACACACACACACACACACACACAGGCACACAAATAAGTGCAGATTACAAAACTAAAAAGGCATTCTCCCACACATTATTTTCTTTCAAGATGGGATATTCAGTTTGAAAGTTTGGTTCATATAAACAAAGAGCAACAGATTGAAAATACCCCAGCAGTGCTGGAGAGTGGGCCCAGTGGTAAAGGCACTTGCCGCCAAGCCCGAAGGCCTGAGTTCAGAACCCACGTGGTAGATGGAGAGACCTGACTCCTCAAGGTGTCCTCTGCCCTCTACATGGGGGGGGGGGGGAGAGAAAGTAAAAAAAGAAAAAAACGTATATTTGTTTGCTTTCTGCTGGCCAACAGCGGCTTGAGGAAGGGGTTTATGTCTTACAATCCGCAGGACATCACCAGGGAAGCCAGCGCAGGAAACCGAAGCAGAGGCCACAGAGAAACACCACTCACCGGCTTGCTCAGCCTGTTTCCTTACACAACCCAAGTTCACCTGACCAGGGGTGGCAGAAGCCACAGTGGGCTGGATTCTCCCACATGAACTGAGTAAATGCCCACAGACATGCCCGGTGGCCAATCTGCTGGAGGCAGTTCCTCAGCTGAAGTTAAATCTTCCCGGGTGCATCTCGTTCATGTCAAGTTAATATAACCTGTCCATCACGGGTACACCTGCTTGGACAGTCAACCAAAGTGGGGTTGATGATTTATTCTAAGGAGGTAGTTAAATCGTACCTGGCCCCAAAAGGCTACTAATACCCTGGCTGGTGATCTATTTTTACACAAACTAGACTGTCTAAATCACACGTGTCTTTGATGTCAAGCATTCTCTCACGTCCTGCTACTTGGCAGGAGAGTTCGAGCTGAGAAGTCACTTGTCCCCCAGGCTACAAGCGACTGCTGACCGGTAGAAGCATCTGGAATTTCTTAGTCTTTAAACATAATTCTCCACCAAAGGGGTATGTGCTTTTTGGAAGCTGACTTCCATAAACACTGTAATTTTACTGTTAAACATATTTACACGGTCATAAATATGCAAATTTTGTAATAAAGATAGCACAAGTGACTGATAAATGCGATTAAGATTCATTTACAGGAGATCCGTGGGCTTTGCCAAATGCTGCTTCCCTTCACTCTTCGGGGCTTCTGATTGCATTAAGTTCCTGATTATTCTCGTCTATCCTAGGATGGTTCGGTACCATTTCTCAGACGCCACAGATCGCTGTCGAGAGGATCAGAAGGTCTCTTGGAGAGCACAGCCCAGACGTCATGATGCCACCTTCCCAACAGTGCATCCTTAGCTAGCACTTGGAATTTCTTGTGCTTGAAAAAAAAATAATTGGTCCTTCCCACATCTTCAGTCTTCCCGGTGGAGCTCTTTAAAAGGAGAGACCTTTGTAAAAAGGCTCTTCTAGAATGTTCTGGTGGTTTTGTGTACATATACCCACATTTCTTTCCAAAAGCAAGTAGCTCTCAACTTTCTCTGAAGCATTTGAGATTCACCCTGCTAAGCCCTCACGGGGAGATACAGTAAACACGGCAGTTATGTTTTGAACAATAACTACTTCTGTCTGCACATTATTTTCATGCAGGGAATTTTTTATCATTTGGTTTTATAAACAGCAGCTGGCCACTTTTACTGAGTTTCCTAGTTCATCAGTTATCAGCAAGCATTAGGAAGAGACTACATACAACTAAGATATTTAGATAATGCAGAGGCTTAAAATCGACCAGAGACTGTCCTTTCCGGGAATTTTGGGTCCAAAGATATCCCTGCCGTCCTCCCGGAAAACCTTCCTAGACTACAAAAAGTGCGCATACTCTTGCTAAAAGTCGAACTTTAAAAACAAGATGTCTAGAGTAGGTCTGCCATAATCTTGTGAAATTCTTATTCGAAAACCTGAGAATTCCAACTTTGAAAAATTTAAAGAAATATTAGTACTCTCGTACATATATTATGCCAAAACCATATTTCTGGTTAAACAACATGCCACTTAGAGCCATGAAATCTCTTCATTTATACCCACTCAGCTTTGGTAACACAAATTCCCACCTGGGAACAGCTAAGGCTTCACTTTCTCACTGGTGACTTTCCTGCTAAGAAACTCAGATAAGAGAAAAATAAAAGAAATCTGATCTTTGTGGGCTGAAACCAATATTGACTGAGCCCTTGCTGTGTGCTGGGTGCTGTGCTCTGTGCTGAAGGTGGAGTGTCTGTGGCAAGTAGGATCTTTAAGAACCACAGTCTATGGAGGACAGAGACTAAACAGAGTGATTGCACAAGTAATTACAATTTAGAGTGCGTTTACAAACGGCTTCCTTATTATAAGTAATGGCAGCAGTAAAACAGGCATCTCAGAGGTCAGTCGGGGCCGGCTTAGCGTCAGCTCTGTATGCTTCTCACCCACTCACTCTCTCACTCACCCACTCACTCTCTTGCTCACTCACTCT
>NW_004949225.1:376522-380276 GCF_000317375.1 Microtus ochrogaster | reverse complement strand
TCACTCAATCACTCACTTGCTCACTCACTTTCTTGCTCACTCAATCACTCACTTGCTCAAACACTCTCTTGCTCACTCAATCACTCACTTGCTCAAACACTCTCTTGCTCACTCAATCACTCACTTGCTCAAGCACTCTCTTGCTCACTCACTCACTCACTTATGGAATGTTTCAGAAATGACAAGAACGTCCAGTAATTGGCCATTCTATTGTCCAAGGAATAATGATTATAGTAGATGGGTGGATGTTGTATTATATTCACTGGCTATCTTTCCCATGTGATAGTATATAAATTTATGATTTTAGTAGCTCCACAATATTCTAACACTTTTACATATAATGCCTGCTTTGATTATTTCCCAACCCTGGATATTTATAATTTATAAATATTTGTAAGCTGGGCGGTGGTGGCGCATGCCTTTAATCCCAGCACTCGGGAGGCAGAGGCAGGCAGATCTCTGTGAGTTCGAGACCAGCCTGGTCTACAAAAGCTAGTTCCAGGACAGGCTCCAAAGCCACAGAGAAGCCCTGTCTTGAAAAACAAAATAAATAAATAAATATTTATTTGTAAGTTTACTTCTATCCATAATTTCCTTTGTTTAAGGAAGCTAAGGTGAGGAAGATTATGTAGAAATTCTTATATTCATCCTTGATTATTTCTTTTGGATAGAATTCATGTACTGGGCCAAAGGACTCAAATCCAGGGTATCAGTCACGTTAAACACAATCTCTATTTGTGAGCTACCCTGCTGGTCCCTGGTAGGGCTTCTAAACAGTGAAATTAAATGTTCTAATTACATTCCAAGCAGATTCCATCAGCTTCCATCTCCAGTCCTAGTGAGAAATTATGCTGATCATCCTACATGTTCAACTACATCAAATGCAACTCTTAAAAATGAAATACAACCCCAAAAGGAAAACTCACACCTCATTGCGTGTGGTCAGCATATGCAGCAAAGTGCTCTGGCTATGACTAAATGGTTTTTTTTTTGTTTTGTTTTGTTTTAAGATGACAGCTTAATTACATTAAATAGGGATTTCTACTTAGAAAAGTTCAAGTGGCAAACTGACATTTTTCTAGATAAACAAGAACAATAACAAAACTGGAGTTCTCCAATGCAAACGCTTCCAGCCGGAAGAGAGGACTTGGAGACTCTCTTCCTCAAACTGCTTACATGTGGAGCACCCCCACACTGCTTTGGCAGGAGAAACAGCAGAACTAGTGCTCCAGCTAGCAGAGTGTGGTGTAGACATGGTAACTAAAGGCAGACAGCAGGAAGCACTTACCAAGCGCTGACCCTAACAGAAACGGGATCCAAACAACAACAACAACAACAACAAAAACCAAAAAACACCACAAAGAAGAGGAAGGGAGAACATATTACTCATCAGTTCCAAGTGATTCATTACTGCTTTTGGGAAAACACCAGATTTCATGAGATACCCTCACACTGTGTCTGGCCTTGAGTTCTTGGGAGTTTAATGTCTCTCAAACCCAAGGAAACTGCTAGAAAATGAGTAACTGGTCTTACTGGGGGAAAAATTTAAATACAAGAGATACTGATAAAAACTTTATCTTTGAAGAAATGTGATGTTGGAAGAAATCTGAGAAAGATATAAAATGATTTACACACACAATCACACACACATTTTCTCTCTCTCCCCTCTCTCCCTTCCTCCCTCCTCCCACACATACACAGAGGACATACACAATAAGTTTAAAATAAGTAATAAAACCACATCATTCTTTGTTCCTGGTTGGCTCAGTCAATAAAGTCCTTACTTTGCAGGAATAAGGACTCCCACAGAAAAACAAGGATAGTGGCTGGTGTTTCTAATTCTAGTGCTGGAGATACTGGGAGAGGAAGGAACCTGGGAGTCACTGGTCAGCCAGCTCAGCTCAGCCATCAAGCAAGGCCCAGGGAGAGACTCCATCCTCAAATATAAGGTGGGCTAATGGCACTCCTGGGGTATGACACCCAGTGTTGTCCTCTGATCTCTACCCACACACATATATGTGTGCATATTTACGTAGACACCACACACACACACACACCCCAGCATGCTATTCCAGCACATCACGGTGTGTCTCATGTTCCAGTCTGTACACTTGATGAATCAGTCAGTCACTTCTTTCCGTCCCTGCAGTTTCAACTCTTCTCTCCCCCCTCCCATCTGTCAAGAATTCTACTGCCATGGTAGTTAATGGAACTGAGTCTTCTACCATGCTAATGAAGAGTAATAAAAAGACTTTTAGAACTGGCCTCCCTCTGCACAGAGTTTCTGAGTGTATCCTGTTCACTCTCCTGTCTTACCCCATCATCCTCAGTGGCTCCGTCTGTCTCTAGACCACACCTAAACCCCTTCTGTGGCATTCAGGTGAAGCATATGCCACTTAACGCCTGGTCTCTTGCTAACCACGTTATCCTCAATCACGTTCAAATCTGGAAAGTGGGCTTTACCTCAATCCTTGCACTTCTTGTAAGATTTAAGTGGTGTGTATAAAGGACACTTGGACTGCCAGGTACACAGCACACACGTGATGGCTAGCAACCATTCATTCCAGTATGGCCTTTCGACACTTATCTCTGGTGTACACATTTAAAATGCTAAGCTAATGATTCCTAAAAAGGAAATAAATGAGAGTCCCTGGAGCCTCCTCTTCACCCGGGATGCCCTCCCTTTGCAGGGGAACACCCACTCACCCATCAAAGTTAGATCAAATGTCTCTCCCCTGAGTGTGCTACACACTCCTCCAGGCAGAACAAACCCTCCTTAAGTAATCTTAAGATACTTCTAACGTGCAGGGTAGCTAATCTCTGTTTACTTCTTCACCTAGAATGCCGGGATGTAGCGAGCTGCGTGGTGTCACACCTGATGGAGATGTATAATCAGCTCCTATGGCTAAGGCCTGACCTACGCTATGATCACGCAATGATCATCAGCTGCCTGCATATGCGTGAACCTATGGGCAGTGCCCACCTGGCAGTTTGGCGTTGGCAGCCCGTGCCTACTTAAGGGCTGGGAGAGGTTTGCCCGAGAAAAGAGAGGAAAAAAGGAGAGAGGGGGAGAGAGGAAAGAGAGAGAGGAGAAGAGACAAAGGGAAGAGAGAAGAAGACAGAGAGGAAGGAAAGAGAGAGGAGAGAGAGAAAGAGAAGGAGAAGGAGATAGATCGCTGTAAATAAAGTCCTGAAAACTGCTGCAAGAAGAGCTCCGGTGGTCGCGTCTTCCTTGCGGGACAAAGGTGGACGTGACACCGGGACATGAACCAGAAAGAGGCATGTCTTTCTTTACTAGTTTTTCATTCAACAAACACCGCCTTGCAAATACTGCAAGCCAAATCAGGTGCCTTGGGTGGCTTTTACACACGTGGGAGATGACCCCAGTTGGTGATGGACTATGTCACGTAGTACAGGCGGCAGGATAACCAGCACTGCCAAGGCATGCCCTGGAAGAGCCTCACCGGTAAATCAAGAGCTGGACAACCGCTGACGGAATGAAGAACGGACGGCAAGCAATGGCCTCACGGCTAAAGAACCTCAGAGCAGCTCACAGTACGATGGATCTGTGGCATAAGCACACTTCATTGACTGGTATTTAACTACATGGTTATTCGGATGGGGGAGGGGAAAGGGTTACGACTATTCCTTCTTCCACCTGGAAACTGGTTATGTGGAAGGAGGAGGTGAAACATGAGTTCACGTCTGACTTCTGAGGGTTATTGGATGCAGTTCTTGGTGAGCTCCCCCCGCC
>NW_004949225.1:372128-376422 GCF_000317375.1 Microtus ochrogaster | reverse complement strand
TCAAGGATCATTTTGCTGAAATGTTTCTCATTGTGAGACTTGAGCCCTAACCTTCAGATGCACTGGTATTCCCACGTAATTGTTGCTAAAGCAATTTCATGAATGGCTGTGGACCTAGGATTTGAAAAGCAAAATCAACCAAGAGCTCTTGTGAAATAAAAGAAAATTGTCTATTTCTACAACAGCGCCCTTCAAATGAGCCATAGCCCGCAAAACACTTCCCCTTGGGCTGTTCTCGAGTCTGGTGTTGAATCCCTCAAGACTTGGCAGTGACAACAGGAAAGAGAACAGAACCCATGGGTGAAAAGACTCACGGAACCCAGCTTCTTCAGCTGGGGGTCATGACCCTCTGAGGGTTGTATGAGCTGTGTGGGGAATCATGAGAACCTGGGCAACAAGAAAAGGTTTCTGAGCATCCAAAACCAGACACAAGGGTGAAAATGACGTTCCTGCCAGCACCCATATCGTCTACCTCACTGCAGCCTTCCTTCTGCGCACACAGCCTGAAGCACAGTGGCGCAGACTCAGGCCGGCTACATGCTATCGGCCGCTGGGGCTGCCATTGCTCTTATACAAGCATAAAGGTTTAACTACAGAAACCCAAATGTTTTTCTACTGTCAGCTCCTCAGCATGCAAGTATCAAGTTAGTGGAGTGGAGTGGATTATATTGTTTAGGATGTGTGACTTTAGAAAAGGCTTTTGTGGTGGCTGGAGATATGGCTCAGATGTCAAGTCCCATAACCAACATTGGGCAGCTCACAACCATCTGTAACTCCAACCCCAAGGGATCCTATGCCCTCTTCTGGCCTCTGTGGGTACCAAGCATGCTGGCAGTACATATACATAAATGTAGGCAAACACTCATATACATAAACTAGAAATGTAAACCTTCCCAAAAAATATTATTTGAAAAGGAATTTCATTAATGAAAACAGGGAGAGCCCAAAAATTGCTGTCTGAGTTGCAGACTTTGAGTTTCACAAAAGAAAACATTAAGTGAATTTGGGCTTGGCATTAGGACAAAATTCCTAACCATTTCAATGACCCTAAACATTCATCTGACATTTTGTACTATATGTATTATATGTGACCATCTCTGCACTGGTGAGTATATAAATCGAGATATCTAGCCATGCCGAAAAACACTGAAAAAGTTCCATATATACCTTAGCACCAAACATTCAGTCAAGATCTAATTCTGTATATAAAAATAAGCATTCACATCCATGTCATTTGTATGAAATTTTTATCCCATGGTTACTAAATGATAGAACTATATACATACATAAGAATTAGCCGGGCAGTGGTGGTGCACGCCTTTAATCCTAGCACTCAGGAGGCAGAGACAGGTGAATCTCTGTGAGTTCAAGGTTAGCCTGATCTACAGAGCAAGTTCCAGGACAGGCACTAAAGCTACACAGAGAAACCCTATCCTGGAAAAATTAAAAAAAAAAAAAAAAGAGGACCTCCCTAAAGTCTCAGCCCCAGGCAAAGACTCTTTGCCCCTCTCCACACGCAAATGTTTAGACGTTGGACTCTAGTCCATGGGAGCCATATCCTCTGGAGTGAACAAATGCTATCATAGGGGTAGACTCCTTAGATGGGTGAGTTTCTTTACAGAGGTGATGTAACCCTCATCCCTCAGCATGTGCACAGGCCCTAGTGCTTATTCTTACCCCGCCTCCTCACCTTTCTCTCCACCTAAGCTTCTACCACCAATAACACAGGATGAGGCATAAGAAGGCCCCCATCACAGGACGAGGTGGTAAGAAGGCCCCCATCACAGGACAAGGTGGTAAGAAGGCCCCCATCACAGGACGAGGAGGTAAGAAGGCCCCCATCAGATGCTGGCCCTGTGTCATCTTGGACTTTCCATCTCCAAAAACATGAGCCAACAAACTTGCTTCTTATGAAATCACCTAGTCTGTGCTGTTCTCTCAGAGTGGCACTGGGACACCACACAAACACACACACCACACACACACACACACACACACACACACCACACACACATACCACACACACATACCACCTAGAGGCACAGAAAAAGGCTGTGTGTTTGATGGACACATGGCATGACAAATGGTTCCCTTCATCTGTTGGTGGAGGGTTTATTTTTGGCAACTCTTAATGAATGAGTGGCTAGAGGAGATTACTTGTAGAGCAATTTCTATCTATCGCTGCAATCATACACTCCGGGAAAATTACACTCATTAGTCGTCAGGCTCCCTGTTAATGATGCTGCAGGCAAGTGTTGAAGAGTGTCCCCTTGCAGGTACCAGTCACAGAAAGTCGAACAACCCTTCTGAAGACTGGTTCGCTGTGGCTCCTGCTGATTGACTAAATGGGTCTGATTATATTTCTAAGGAACTATTAAAACTCTGAGTATTTAGCGTTTGCTTTGTAGAGCTTAAACCCCAGTAAGTAATCCCAACGTCTTTAGAGATGAGGATGCTCTGGGCTCAAGATGGAGCTGGCAGAACACTTGCCTAGCATGCTCAAGGCCCTGGGTTCTATCCCCAGCACTGAAAACTGAACAAAATAAATAAGTGTGGGGGGGGGGTCCTTAAACTATAGGTAACTTTCCAGGTTCAGTGGCTTATAGCTTTAACAGTCACACTTAAAAGACAGGGAAATCTCTGCGAGTTCTGCTCCAGTCAGTCTGCACAGTAAGACCCTGCTTATACCTGCGAATATCTACTTCTTAGAGATGAGAAAGTCATAAAGGAAGTTGATTTGTTGCTAATGTAGATCACAGCTTCTGAAGATATTAACTAGCGGTATTATCACAGCAGCTCACTGTCACTGAGTATTTTCTGAATCCCAAAGAGTGCTGACTCTACAGGCATGGCCAACCTGCCATGATAGCCCTTACCTCCATCTCACAATAAGCTTAGAAAACTGGGTTGTTCCTCATACTGGCGGTTCAGATTGAAACGGGTCATCTGAGATCAACTGACGAGTGTGTTGCCTTGTTACAGAAAGCCTGTGTGCAGAAATGACGGGGATTTGCAGATGCAGCCAGCAAGGTGGCCACCACCATCCCTCTAGGAGGTCAAGGGTAGAAGGATGATGGTGCAGATGGGTACCACTCCCAGGCTGGGGAAGCCCTCATGCTGGGAGCTTGCACTAGAGCATTGGATCTCTCAGCTGTTTGCTTTAGCCCGTGCTCTTCTGTAGCAAGACATTTTGGATAAAGAACTCAGCGTGTTGATTTGCCTTCTCCTCCCACAAACTGGAGACAAATAGCCTGCTGACCAGTACCAGACTACTGACCATGTCTGAGTAGTGATGGGGAGCCATGATTTATTATTAAGAAGATGAACAAATACAAACAAACAAAAGCATCAAATATATTGATGTCAATAACCTGCAAATGACCCAATCTATTTGATAAATATGTCTTAGTTGCTGTTCCATCTCTGTGATGAAAAACCATGACTAAGGCAGCTTTGAGGGGAAGCATTTAATTGGGCGTTTGCTTGAGTTTCAGAGGATTGGTTTCATCATGGCAGGGAGCAGAGTGGCAGCCACGGAAGCAGGCATGCTGCCAGAATAGTAACTGAGAACTTGGGTCTGATCAGCAGGTGGCAGGAAGAGAGAGCCTGTGGGAGATTGGGAAACCTCAAAGCCTGCCCTCACTGACACATCTAATCCTTCCCAAAGAGTCCTGCTAAGGCCTAAGCATTCAAACGTATAAGCCTACCAGGGCCTTTATCATTTAAACCACTACAAATACATTATAAATAGAAACACAAGCCAGATATGAGAGTGCATGCCTGTAGTCCCAGCACTTGGGGGAGGCTGAGGCAGAAGGACGATGGCGAGCATGAAGTTGGTTTGAGCTATGCTGTGAGTTCAAGGCCAGCCTGGGCTACAATGTGAGACTAGGCCTACAAATAAATAAATAAATACAAATGATGTGATTTGGAATGTTCTATTCTAAAATAATCACTTATTTTCTGATTTACCCAATTCTGTGCTTGTAGGAAGGATGATGCTTTCATATGTTACCCTAAAACACTTTTTTTTAAAAACATATTTGAAGTTGGCTATTCAGAGAAACTGCAGACCTCTACTGGCTGGCAGGAAAATCTAAATGCCTTAACCTGTGGGCAGGAAGGCTCCTCTTTCTGACATTCCTTTCTCTGCCTAGGAAGGGCCGCTCATGGGAAGGACAGTGAACGGTCTGACATCTGGCCCAGGAGAAGCAGTCACAGGCTTCTGGGGAGGCATCATGAGCACTAAGACCCATCCTTGTGTGCATTTTTCCACGCCCTGCCAATATCTCCC
>NW_004949225.1:353285-371266 GCF_000317375.1 Microtus ochrogaster | reverse complement strand
GCCCAGCGAGCCCCTTAGTTCTCTCCTTATCCAGGGACCCATCTAGGATACAGGATACTCTTCCTGGCTTCCTCTGTCACGGAGCCTTAAGAGTGTTACTGCTGCCTCCAGGACCAGAATTCATTAGCTCGTTAAGGCAGTCGCATATGCTGTGTGCTTAACCAGTCTGTTTAACACTCTGGTTCTCTCAACAGTACTCTGAAGTGGGTATCATTATCAAATTACCCGTGGTTAAACTGTTGCAAGGAATCTAATTCCTAAGGCTGCATTCTGACCCGCTGCACTCCACAAAACATGTATCAATCTGCTAAAGTTTCTTTCCTGCAGAGTGTCCAGCTGTTAGGAGGATGCCAGAAACATGCAAAAGATAACGGGCCACAGAGACAACAAAAAGAACTAGTGTGCCACAGCACACAATGCTCTCTGTACATTACTTCATGATCTGACCCCAGGGACCATTACAGGGAGTAAGATGCCCAACCAAAAATGAAATACTGAAATAAAAATGCTGACCTAATTATAGAAAGGTAGGTATTTATTTATAAATCAGGTATCTGAGGAACACAGATAGATGTGTATAATTAAAATTCTACAGAGCTAGAAAAAAGGCAGTCTGGAAATTTTGAAACACAGAATTCTGGTAGCACGTGTAGAAATGCCCATCAAACACTGCGAGCGCCCAGACCTGTGAGCCCGCCCCTTTCCGTACCACGTGACAGTAAGACCCACCCACCGTCTGTAATGCTGAAGGGAGAAGCAGGAACAAGCAAGCATGAGCTAATGAATGAGTTACCACCAACCCTTGAAAGATACAAGCGGCAAGGCTGAGCACACTGTGGCTGTGTGTGAAGGTGGTAGAACCAAAACCTAGTGGGACCTCACTGGGGTCCTGTATGTGGAACCTACCCGAGTGAGTGCCTCAGAGAGGCTACAACAACAGGGCAAACCATCCCCTTTGCCTTCCGAACTAACAGTGTGGTTTCTTGTTGTTGCACGGAGGGCTCTGCTCCCCCACGCTGATGTCTCCCCCGTGAGTTCCTCTCCAGAGATACTGTGCTTGAGTCTTCAGAACGGTGAGCTCAATAAAGCTTTTTCCTCCATAAAATACCCAGCCTCCAGCATTTCATTACGGCAACAGAAAAACTAAATTCAATCGTGATAGGATTATTTACATCTTCTATTTCTTCAACTCGGTTTGGAAAAGTTGGAACATTGTAGAAATGTGTCCACTTTTGCATATTTTTAAAATAGATTTTTATAATATCATATTGTCCTCATCTGGTGAGATGTCACTTCTCAGGAATAAAAACAACCAGAATACAATCTGAAAAGACATCCCATGACCATTAGTGGAAAAGACTGGATCATGACATTACTGTAACAGAAGCAATATTAAATGTTAAACTTTACAGCCAGATATTTTCAATGGTCACCTACACGGTGACATCCATACCATGGAGAGAAGAACTACACACACACACACACACACACACACACACACACACACACACACACACGGGTGCTAAGTTTCCTCTAGCTGACTTACAATGCATCTGTCTCAGCCAAAAGGCCAATAACACTTCCTAAAGGGGAACAGACTAGAAAACACAGTGGGGGCTAGGAACTGTGACTCCCTGGCAGTGTTCTTGCCCAACACGCACGAGGATATCTGTTGTAGAATATTATTTTACGGTGTGTTACATTTGTTTATGCTCTGGAACATTTGTTTAACGATGTTAGGATGTCCCGCTTTTGTTTACGCTGTATTTGTTCATCTCTGTGAAGCTGTGATTCTTTGCCTGTCTAAAACACCTGAGGGTCTAATAAAGAGCTGAACAGCCAATAGCGAGGCAGGAGAAAGAATAGGCGGGGCTGGCAGGCAGGGAGTATAGAGAGAACTATAGAAAGAGGAGGACACTAGGGGCCAGTCACCCAGCCACCCAGCCACCCAGCCACCCAGCCACCCAGCCACCCAGCCACCCAGCCACCCAGTTAGCCACGGAATAAGAGTGAAAGTAAGGTATACAGAAGTAAGAAAAGGAAAAAAGCCCAGAGGCAAAAGGTAACTGGGATAATTTAAGAAAAACTGGCAAGACACAAGCCAAGCTAAGGCCGAGAGTTTATAAGAAAAACTAAGCTTCCATTTGTGTTTATTTGGGAGCTGGATGGCAGGCCCCCAGAAGAGCAAAGAGTAAGAGCCAAAAAAGTAAAAAAACAAACAACAGCTATGAGCATTTTTATCCCCAGTGTCATATGAAAACAAAAATAAGATGTATTTGGAAGAGAAAGAATTAAGATCCCCAAGAGAACCTAGAAAGGGAACAATGAAGGAAGATTTGTCTACTGAATGTAGAGCTATTACACGTAGGTCATGGTGGTGCCTGCCTGTGATCCCAGCGTTCATGAGGTGGAGGCAAGCAATAGAATCAGGAACTCAGTTACCCAAGGCTACTCGATCAGAGTTCCAGGCTAGCCTGGGTCACATGAGTCCTTGTTTAAAAAATAATAATAAAAGTATAGCAATTAAGACGGTGTCATACTGGTATAAGACTACATTAACAAATGAAGCACAAGAGTGGCCAGAAATAACCATGTATTTTATGAAGCTGACTAAGATGGTTCACTGGTGAAGAGTGCACACTGATCCCAGTTCAGTTCCCACACCCACATCTTTTTTTTTTTCAAGACAGGGTTTCTCTGTAGCTTTGGAGCCTGTCCTGGAACTCCCTTTGTAGACCAGGCTGGCCTCGAACTCACAGAGATCCGCCTGCCTCTGCCTCCCCAGTGCTGGGATTAAAGGCGTGCGCCACCACCGCCCAGCCCCATATCCACATCTTATAGCTCTAACCACCAGTAAGTCAACGCCAGGGTACTCAGAACCTTCTGGCCTCCTCGGGATCCTGCACCCACGTGCACACACCCACACAGACACACCTGCACGCCCACACAGACACACCTGCACACATCCACAGACAAACGTGCACACACCCACAGACACACATGCACACATCTACACAGACACACAGACACACCTGCTCACACACACACAGACACACGTGCACACACCCACACACATATGCACACACACACCTGCGCACACCCACACAGACACACATGGAACACACCCACACAGACATACCTGCACACACCCACACAGACACACATAATTCATAAAACAAGAGAAGAGTAAATCCTTAAAAGAAACACCTGAAGAAATGAAGAAAAATGCCCATAGTTTAAAACCTACAAATGTGTTCTTAATGTCCACATGTCAGAAATAAATCTCAGCTCAATTAAGAACTCCCATATTAGCCAGATAGGCACACCTTTAATCCCAGCACCGGGGAGGTGGAGGCAGGTAGATCCGTGAGTTCAAGGCTAGTCTGGTCCAGTCTGGTCTACAGCGTGAATTCTAGGACAGATGGAGCTATAGTGAGACCCTGTCTCAACAACAAAACCCTTCCATATCCAAAGCAAGTCAAGAACCTTTGGGGAAAGATGATAAAAGAACATGTCTCTCTGACTTGAGAGTAGAAGAGGATTGTTTGAACACCGACATAAGCAACTGGGGTAGGCATGCTGGTACACACCTACCTCTGTCAAAGTACAGGGGAGGCAGAGGCGAGAAGATCGCTCTAATTCTGAGGCCAGACTGCTCTACATAGCAAGTTCCAGGCCAACCAGGACTACATAGCAAGATTCTGCCTCAACAAGCAAAAACAATTAAATAAGAATAATTGATATGCTTGAGCAAATCAAAATGACTTTGGTTTGCCAAGCAACATTATTTTCAAATGTCAAAACACAAGCTATAAACTGAGAGAATTATGTTTGTAATGTAACAGAAAACAGACTAACATGAAGAACACACTACAAATGAAAACCCACAAATCAGTAAGAGGCAAGGACATGAGTAAGTACTTCAGCTATGCAAACGAGTAGCCTGTGATGGGAAAAGATTTTCTCATTAGCAATCAGAGGCATACAAATGAAGACCAAATATCATCTCACTCCACAGCCTCTCCAAACACGGGTCTTCATGGCAACTGCCAGGCACACACTTAAGTTGGTCTCTACTATGCCTAGCTATGAGGGTGTCTAGCTATAAGGAGTGACTACATTTCCCAGCTTCCTTTGCAGCAAGGTGTGGCCATGTGAGCAGATGAATTTCAAAATCTTGTACCTGCTTTTCCCTTGCTGCAAGCTGGACTATAAACATATTCAAGACCTGGTTTCAGACAGGCAGCCATGTTCAGTCCCCTAGTCTCTGGCAGCACTGAGAAGTAGAAACGGGATAATTTAAAGGAGCAGAGAGATCCTCCCGCCCTGGACTACACGCCTACACAGATGAGCTAGGAAGATACTTCTAGTGAGGCATGGGACATCACACTCCTAATCTCATCACTGCAGGGGCCTAGGGAGGAAGACTGCAGTGAGTTCAAGACCAGCCTGGACTACTGAGTGCGTTCTAGGTCACCCTGGGCTACAGTGAGACTCTCAAAATAGCAAATGATAATGATAATAATGATGGAAACATTTATATTTTAGTACTGTTTATTATTGTTATTGTTGTTATTTAGATCTATGGGTTTCAAGGTTTTTTGTGGGTTTTTTTTGTTTGTTTGTTTTGAGACAGGGTCTCCCTATGTAGCCCTGGCTGTCCTAGAACTCACTATGTAGACCAGACTGGCCTCGAACTCACAGAGGTCTGTCTGCCTCTGCCTCATGACAGGTGAGATTAAAGGTGTGTGCCACCACTGCCCGACTTTCTTTCTCCGTATTATAGCAGTATAGCCGGCGCTGTAGCTAACACACTGGCCAATTCTATGTGCTTTTCATGTGTGTGGACTTCCCATTCTCCACTGGTAAGAGCGTAAATACCGTGAGTCTAACAGACACACAGCATTTGAAATGTCGTCAGTCAGCAACACTACCAACAGCTCAGACTTAAAGTGGAAAGGGAAAGTGGCTTATGGCATTTTCATGTACTATACTACTACACGCCAGAGGATATTTGCTGTAGTAATGAAGTTATAGCTCCTGATATTAAGTATCGATGTAATATTAAGTTAAAAATGGAAGTCGGAAGAATATATACTGTTATTTCTAACGCTAGAGATGAAAAATTTATGTCCTGTCCAGACAGACAGACACTTTGTCACCGACCTAAAGCCTCAGTCATCTTTAAATTCTTTATTAGGAAAACCACACACACTCACACGCACACACATGCATGCACACATAAGCACACACGTACACACATACACATGAGAATGTGGCGAGTCTCACATACGTAATAATCATCAGTTCATGAGCAAATCTTATTTTAGGTGTATTTCAGCCTACTTCCTATCTCTCCATGGGTATATTGAATAAAAGAAAAAAGGAAAAAACTCCAATGTCATAATATCAACCATATATACCACAGCACATATTCTTATTAGATGTGCCAAATTCATATCATTCCATCTTTAAATTTTTAATAAATCCTCAATACCATTAAAAACTCAGTACAAAATGAAACTACTCCATGTTCTTTATATATCAATGTATCATATGTCAAAGGTAAAAAAAATTTAGCCAGGTGGTGGTAGCACACACCTTTAATCCCAGCACTTGGAAGGCAGAGGCAGGTAAATCTCTGTGTTTGATCCTGGTCTAGAGAGAGAGAGTTCCAGGACAGCCAGGGCTACAGAGAAAACACCCGTGTCAGAAACAAAACAAAGCAAAATAAAATGAAAACTATAAAACTATAGTGAGTTTTTAAAGAAACTTCTGGGTAAAGGTAGGGAAAAAGAGAAGTATGTTCCCAAAGAAACAAGCATGGAAATCTCTAGAACATTGGCAACATCTGGTACCCAGAGCTCATCTTAGTCTTCCTCCTTTACGTGTAAATTATCATGTGTTATAACCTTGAGTATGTTTCAGAACAGAACATGCAGGGAAGGGAAATGAGATGAGGGCGGTGTGCTCCCCTCTCGCCAGCCCTCCACCCGACTCCTGCTGGCTAACTTCAGTGTAAAGGGACGCTGAAGTGTGGAAGTGCCCTGTGGACAAGTCTGACTGTCACCAACACAGAGACCATCCTTTCTTGGATTTCTTTTGCCCATCCTCATCCTCCAGGAAAGTGAGGCTGAACATGAGGTTCCAGCATCAAGTCTCAAAGCTTGCCAAGGGCAACAGGGCACAGCAGAATCCCAAATGCAGGATGGAGGAGCCACGAGCAAACAAGTAGATATCTCCCTGCCCGGGACAGTTTTCTGTGTACCTGTGAAGTTTGTCTCCCCCTGGGAAGAGGCCACGATGGCAGTTGCTCACTCTGAGCACACAATAACGTTAGTTCTGGTTATGATTATCTATAATTAATATCACCATCCTTTTATATACCTTTTCTTTTCAATTATTATAATTCACCATGTAATAACTACTATTCAAAAACCATTATAAATGACTACATCACGCTCCACGTGTACAAGTTAGTCAACTACAAGGAGCTCTATTCAGACATTATGCACGTTAAGGCATCAACACTAAACTGGGCAGTGGTGGCTCACGCCTTTAATCCCAGCACCTGGGTGGCAAAGACAGGCGGATCTCTGTGAGTTAGAGGCCAGCCTATCTACAGAGCAAGTTCCAGAACAGGCTCCAAAGCTACAGAGAAACCATGCCTTGAAACCTGCCCCACCCCCCACAGATATATTATTCCCAATCCCATGTCTTTCTAAATAGAAGTTGCAAAACAATTTTAATTCTATTTAATGTTGTGGTCTTACTTGGGGGAGGAGGGCACTCTAGTATTCTAATTCTGAATGAGCCACGCTTATTTGCAATATAAACAAATTTTTATTCTACACTTGATTCTCTTCATTTTGTAAATGTTTTGTGAAGCCCTGTACAAGGGGTGGGGAGAAGCATCAACAATGACGTCATCCCAGCACTCGGGAGGCAGAGGCAGGCGGATCTCTGTGAGTTCGAGACCAGCCTGGTCTACAAGAGCTAGTTCCAGGACAGGCTCCAAAACCACAGAGAAACCCTGTCTCAAAAAAAAAAAAAAAAAAAAAAATAAATAAATAAATAAATAAATAAATAAATAAATATAAAACAATGACGTCATAAAGAATTCCTTTCTAGGGAATTGGAAGCAAATTGGCCATAAAAGAAATTCTCACTTCTAAAATAATTTATAAAATAAAAAAAAATCTGTATAGACTCTGAAAGGGGTTGAGTGTGGCTGTGCACGCTGTAATCCCAAATCTTAGAGCCGTGAAGATCCAGGTCCCAAACCGTGTATTGCTCAGAGCAAGTGCAAGCCCAGCCGAGGCTGCAGAGTGTGGTTCTTTCTCAGACACTATGGCATTAAGTCAGTGACTTTACTGACTTCACAGGAGTGCTTTCACTCACAGGTAAACTCAGCCAGTGGTCTACAGTTCTCATTTCCCAGGTAGCATCATTAAACAGAAATAGAGAAAAATCGAATACAAAGTCCTAAGCAAATATGGCCGCCCAACCTCAGAAAAGTCACTTTTAGAGTTAGTAGTATGCACTTGAATAAACAAATAATGACCCAGAATAAAGTCCACCTTATACAGTGCTTAGAGGGACTAGAGAGACAGACGGCTCATTGTTCCTACAGAGGACCTGGTTTGTTTCAGAGCGCCTTCAGGACCCTGTGTGCAACTCAAGTTCCAGAGGCTCCAGCGCCCTCTTCTGGCAACTGCAGGCACTGCAAGCATGTGGTGCAAAGACAAGCAGGCCAAACACCAATACATACAAAATAAAATTAAATTTAAAAATCTGATTTTTTTTTTGATTTTTCGAGACAGGGTTTCTCCATAGTTTTTGGTTCCTGCCCTGGAACTAGCTCTTGTAGACCAGGCTAGCCTTGAACTCACAGGGATCCACCTGTCTCTGCCTCCTGAGTGCTGGGATTAAAGGCATGCGCCACCACCGCCCGGCTCTGATTTTTCTTTAAAAAAAAAAAAAAGTCTATTTATTGCTCTTGCTCAGGACTCAAGTTCAGTTCCCAGCACCCACACTGAATGGCCTGTGACTCAGCCCCAGGTTATCTGACTCCCTCTGCTGGCCTCTGAAGGCACCTGCACACACGTGGTTCACATAAATGCAATGTAAGCACGCACATACACACATATAAAAATAAATAAATAAACCTTTATAAAGAGCTCGGCGTCTGTCTTTCATGCCCATAGAATTCCTATTTTTTTTTTTTGCTCCACCAGGAAACATAATCCATTCTAAAGTCCATGTACTTTCTCAGGCTAATTCAAGATCCACCCTGCAGACAATCCATTTAGGTAGGAAGACTGGAGATTAGGTATCTGGATTTCAAAAGACTTATTTAAATCAGAACACAACAAGAGTTAGGTAAGACACAAAGGAAATAATTATACAACGACAATGACTAACATTTATTGAGCGTGTATTATGTGCTAAGCCTGGGCTGAACGTTTCCCACAAACCAGCCCAGGGCAACCCCACAAAGGCAAGGCGGTCCTATTATTATCCATGTCTTGTAGATGAAGAAGCCACATCTTCAATGTCACAAGTGGAGTTAGTAGCAAGGCAGATAGCTAACTCCAAGCCTGCGCTTAAACTGTGTCCCATCTTCCCTGAGAAGTCAACAGGGTAGCAATGTGTCGGCTGTCAATAAACAAGAAAGCAGCTCTGGACCCAGAAGTAACAGTGTCTTCACGCAATTATCTATCAAATGCAGCAGACAAGAAACACAAACTATTATTATTATTTTTTAATTTGTTAGCTAGGTAGCACAAACAGAGGAAGACGAGGTAGGTGTGACTTCACAGGCGTGAGCACACCTGTGACCCCTGTCCTTGAGAGGAGAAGGTAGGAGCGTCAGGAGCTGAGGAGGAGAAGGTAGAGTCAGGAGCTGAAAGCCATCCTCGGCTAGAGAAGTTCCAAGTCAGCCAAAAAGGAGACAACGAGAAAGAAGAAAAGTAGGAATAGGAGGAAGGGCAAGAAGAAGGAGGAGGAAAAGAATAGAAAGAAAAGGAAGTCAAGGCTCTGACACAATCCAAAACCCCGCACATGGCTAACACAGTGTGCTCCTCCTGGTCAACCCAGGCCAAAGAAATGGGAATGGTTGGAGCTGGGGTTTTCTGGTCTGTGCCATACCCTAACCTTTATCCCCTTCAGGGGGAAGGATGTTTGCTCAAATTGGCCTACAAAAGTGTTCATCAATGTATTTTGTAGTTAGGAAAGTTAGTCAGTGGGCTGGAGAGGTGGCTCAGTGGTTAAGAGCACTGGTTGCTCTTCCAGAGGTCCTGAGTTCAATTCCCAGCAACTACATGTTGGCTTAGAACCATCTAGAAAGTTAGTCAGGCAAATGGCTTCATCACAGTGGCTGCAATGTTTCAACAGAACCGTGGGTGCACATTCACCGTGCACTTTTCCTTAACCTTACAGGTCACCATGTAAAGCTGCCTCTGGGCACTGTGGTCCCTTGAAATGATCTTGGCGAGGAGGGGAATAAACCCAGAGATAATTTAATAACTGGAATCATTTACCCCAACAAACACACACACACACACACACACACACACACACACACTTGGGTTCAACTGTGAGTCTTCAAGGAACAAATCCTCTCAGGGGGTTAGTACTGCCTTCCAGGGACACTTGGAAGCAAACTATCACTCCTCAAATGAGAAGGACCCTGGTTCTAGTCTCAAGGAAGCCACAGTTAATTGTACAATTACATAGCTGTCATGAGGCCTCCCTGCATCGTAAGAAAGACTGGGCTGGCCAGAACAACTGAAGAACATCTGAAAGCCCTCCCAACCATAAACTTTTAGTTCCTAATTCAAACAGTTGCCCTTTTCCATTCCAGTTATACGGCAACAGTAAAGCAAATTCCATGACCATGCAGGGAACACTAGCATTTAAAACTTCCCTCTTAAAGTTCACGGCATGGCATGAACCCACACCATCTTAAAATGCCATGTCCTTATGTTCCAGATGGCACTGAAGTGTACTTCCTGTATCCCAGGTAGCAGAGTGGCCAAGGGAGCACTGATTTTCCTGGTCCCTTCTGTGCTATGGGGGTTGGGGTCAGGTTCCCATCCTAGGAGATGCAGCAGATCATGGCTGTCCACTCCGAACAACCAATGCGTGCTATTTAAAACCAACGTGTCTCATTAGCGTTCCCTCAGAAATGTATGGCTTCTCGTTTCAGGTTCCACTTAGGTGACTCGTGGATCCTTTCTCTACAGATTTACTGAGGTTGCTTGGAGAGACCCCCAGGTAATCCCCAAGCTCCTGTGAGCAGGTCCAGTCTCCTAGCTTGCCAGAGGTGATGAGGAGTGGCCATGAACTGTTTGGAATCTCATGCATTTGTCCACCATGCTGACGTTTTAATAGCAACCACATTTTTTTTCTCAAGGTTCTGTCTTTCTCCATTCTTCCCCTGACCTTTCTTTGTTTCTTTTTTCTAAAGAACAGGGTCTCTGCCTTAGCCCCTCCAAGTCTCTCTTGGTTCTGTGTTTGAGATGCTTGGTGACATGGGACATGGCCAGACTCTTTCAATGGTGGCTTGGTAGGTATGCTTCTGCCCCTACCAAACTGTTCTTTAACTATCTGGATAGCTCCTACTTCATTTTACAAATTTCTTCTATATTTATCTGATCACAGCTTTATTTTTCCATATTCTTTATTGAATTATAATTTGATTTCCCAAGAACTCAATTGACTCATTACGGAAAAAATTAAAAGCAAAGATGATTCCATCCGCATCAGGACAGCCAAGAAAAAAAAAGAAGGGAAGAGCCTGAACATTTTATGGAGCAATTAATATGAATTTTCATGACATCTTCAATTAGATTCAAAGACCCTAAGGATTGAGAAAATGTAAATTCTTCATAGATAAGAAAAACCACACCCCAGAGACAAACAAGAGACCTATCCAACATGAATCACAGAACTAAAAGCAGTTACAGCCACACACGTGAAATCGCATGTTATTACCAGAGGCTGAGGACAGCTTCAGGTAGTCTTGCTCTCCCAGCCTTTGCAAGCAGCCCTAGTGATAAAATCTAGGAACTTGAGTTATTCTATCAGATCAGAATACTACCCCAGGAATTCTGAGGTAAATCCAGTGGCTGTCCGGGAAATGGGAGGTAACGAGAAAGAACAATACCCCAAGAGTCTTGGGCTCAAAGTTAGAAGGTGAAAAAAAAATCACCTAAAATGGAAATGGTTCGGAATCACCCATTCGCCTGCCTGCTCAAGCTACCCCGAGTTCACGCCTGTGGCTTCATTCACTGGGAACAGACCTAATGCAGCCAACAAAGGCAGGTTCTTCCCTCAGCAACAGAAGAGGCTGCTTCTTTTGTTTAGCATGGGATGAAGGAGCTAGCTGGGATTAAAAGAGTAGGTTATCCAAAATCACAAATCTCAATCCTGGCCTGGTGCCTGCACTCCCCTTGAAGAGGCGGCAGGGAAGGGAAGAGAATGGGGGCCCCCAGAGGTGTCTCTCAGGCTCTCCTCCATAAGGGGTCTGCTTCACAGGACAGATGGCTGTAAGTGCTGTGAACTGTCATCTCTCTCACTCTCAGGGTTCGCCCGGGAGGACAGGTGAATCTGTAGCTGGGACTGACCTCACTGTATTAAGACAGCCAATTCCCATGTTTGCATATGAATACAGAGACTCAGGTTCCTCAGCAGTGGGGACACAGGCAGGGTAAAGTCTGGCCACAGGGCAGGGCCAGGCAAGGCTGGGCAGGTTCACTGAAGTCCTAAACCTAGAACTGGGTGTGGACAATGGAAGGGAGTAAGGTAAAAGTCACATGTCGCGGGTCTGAGTTATTTCAGAAATACCTTTCGCCATATTCATCATTTTCCCTTAGTTTTAGATTTGATTCATTATAACAAATCCCATTTTTACCTTTAATAAAGGTTTATACTCTCAAATACTCCAGCTACCGCTTATCACAGAACTCCCCCCCCCAGAAGAAATTATGGTAATATTCAAATACTTGGTTAGGAAGGGGTCAAATGCAGTCAAAATGGCTTGAAGTGAGATACCCAAACCAAGAGAGGTTTATGGACAGGAAGTGTGCCAGGAAGCGCTCCCAGCAGTAAGCAAACCAGATTGCCACTTCTGGAAGACCTGCCTGCCACAAAGAGCCATGAGGAAAACCAAAAACCTGCGCAGAGAAACAGTGATTGAGCAGGAGCCCTTGTCTGTCAATGAAAGGCTTTAGGCTACACTGGGCATACAGAGAAAAACTGTTCGCCTCATTAGAAAGTTTCCCTGACTTAAGGAAATAATTCTCTGCTAATATAACTTCAGCATCAATGTTAAGAGTTCATGGGAGTATAAACTGTCTTCATGACAGGCAGAAAGAATTCTGGGTTGCAGAAAATACTTAACTCCACTATAAAGGCCAGCCCTGAAACATGTGTCCTGTTTGACTGGAACTTGTCTTGAGTTACCTTCCCACTCAGGTGACCCAGGATTCCCTGGCCCCAAGTCCTCTCCAGGGCTCATACAAAAGAACACAGAGGCTCCAGCCTTTCCCCAGGCAAGCACAGTTAGTGTTGGCTCCATCGCCCTTTCCCTTTCACAACACCAGGTATACACATAGGTGTTGATAGAGCAACCTTTTCCAACTTTGCACTAAATGCACCACTGAGCAGCAGTGATCTCAACACTCCATCCATTGTCTTCATCAGGAAATATACAGAAAGACCACACATGCGGGGGGGGGGGCAAATACATAGATGTTTATTAAAACACCCAGTGCAAAACAAAACACTTGAATTGGAAGAAAAAAATATATATTTTTAAAAGTATGAAGCACAGAAAGTAAAAAGGCTCAGTCCACCTTATTTAGGTTGCCTTCGTTAGTTGGCTATGCAAATGAACTGAAACCACTCACTCATCTACTCAAGCCTTCATTTCATATGCAAGTGCCCTCCAGCAAATGATAAAGCAATATCCTCGTGTGAGTGTGAAGGCTGGCACCCGAGTCCTGCTAAAAAGGAGGAGTCAGATTCCGGCAGTCGCTGTAGGTTTAAGTGGCACGGCGTGGAGAGAGCGATTTCATAAAGGGGACTCGCCCTACTAAATTAACAGAGAAAAGTGTGCATGTCTGTCGGAAGAAGCAGCCTTCATCAGCGAGGCGCTCGACCACTAAGGCGTTCAGACTTTACCAAAATGACTCCATAGAAAAAATATGCCGTGACAATGATTTCACATTTATAAAAAAAAAAGGGGGGGGGTGATGATGACAACTGGGCAGGAACTCTGGGCGCTGCCGGCCTTTGAGTAAATCGCCAGCTGAAGGTGATTAAGTTCCAGCCAGTTGTCTCAGCGTTGGAGATAGCTCCAGCCTGGGGAAGCCACCTGGTATCCTGTCCCAGTGGGTCTGATCAGGTTAAGACTGCCTTATAGGACGCCCTGGGGGCTCAGCCAGGAGCCGAGCTGTCCCCTCGCCACCTTCCGCCCACGCAGACAACCAAGTTACACACGGGAACTCCAGGAGCACAATGACAAGCAGGCACACAAAAGGAGCGAGGCAGCCGCTCCCATCCTTACCTTTCACTTGACTTTCATACTCGGCTATGATCTCTTTGTCCTTTTTGAATCTGCTCGGGGTGGACATTCTCCGGCTGTTCCGGGCTTGCTTTCAATGGGCAAGTTCTGGTCGGGTGGTCACCGGCCGGTCTCCTTGGAGAGGCAGAGAGTTGTACTCCCTCTCGCCGAGAAGCCCGAGGCAGCACCCACGGGAGGGACGGGAGAAGCGAGAGAAGGAGGAGGCAGAGGAGCGTTTAGAGAGAGCCGGGCGCCGGCACCATGCTCCGGGCTGAGCCGCCGTGGGCGCTGGCGAGCGAGCGGAGCCCCAGCCGGTGAGGCCAGCCACGCAAACTCGGGCGAGCGTGTGGCGGGGGGCGTCGCCCGGCAGCTTCCTCTACGGCCGCGGGGCGGACGCGGGGATCGCGCCAGCACCGAGCACCATTGTTGAGACCCGCGCGGGGGTCGCGCCCCGCCGGCCGCCGCCGCCACCTCCCTTCCTGCCTGCGCCCCGAGCTTGGGATGCTGCCGCCCGTGCCAACGCCCGGCAGGCCGAAGGGGTGACAGTCCCCACGCGTGTCCGCTCGGCGGGACTCGGAGGGCGGCGGCGGCGACGATGGGACGCGCCCGGTTCAGCCCCGGCGGAGTTCGCGTCTCCAGAGCCGGCGCTGCGAGGATCCTCTGCCGCCTCGGTCGCCGGGCGCCTCGGCTCTTTCTCCGCCGCCCACTGGCCGCTGCTGCCCCCTGGCGGCCGCGACGACACGCGCACCCGGAGCCGCGCCCCCTCCCGGCGGCCGCCCAGTCGCTCGCTCTGCCCACCGCTCTCAGCGCCTGGTCGAGAGGACTCAGGCGAGGCGGGGGTCCTGTGGCCCGAGGGGAAGGCGTTCCTCGGCCGACCCCTTCTCCGCCCTCGCCCTGGCCGTGCACTGGGTTCTTCCTGGAAGATGGATGCCCCTGGTGGCCAACCCGAGCGGAGCTCTGCACACCCAACGGCGGTCCTGGGCGGCGCCCCTTGCGCCTTGCTCTGCCGGGGTTCGGCAGGAGACCCCACTGAACTTGGGAACAAACCCTCTTGCTGCCTTCCAGCTGGGCTCTGGCCACGATCTTATCCAGTGGTTGAAGTCCTGAGTTGGGTCATCCGTAATAGACTCCAAGATGTTGGATCCCAGGAGGAAAACTGAGCATTGGATTGCGAAAGACCTTCCTATTAAAAATAGGAGGACAAAGATCTACAGTTGAGGCAGGGAAGAAAACTTCTTGACACCATCCCATTCTCTGTCCTAGACGCATCACAGATACTAGGATGGCAGACAAAGTGTGGTATAATAGGAATCAGTCACTCTTGCTAGCTTTCATCCAGCTGTTTTTACCCTTTAGACCTTTCCTGGATCCTCTCAAATTAATTTCCCAAATGCTGTGATCCTGATTTATCAAAGTGATACGGCAAGGCATATCTGTTGCCCAAATGTTTCCACTGCGAGATCTAAAGGTCGTAGAGACTTTTAGACTCTGAGCATTCATTCCCATAGTCAGTGATGAACATTAGTTCTTGGTGCTACCAAACACGAACTAAGGGAGGGGGGGCAGGAGGGGGCGGAGATCGGCAATAGGCACCTGTCCTAAAGGATCTTAATTATTTGCATAAGTAAGTAATCACAGGCAGTTGGTGGTACAGTAGGGAAAATAGTCTCATTCAAGTATAGGGCTTGGGGACAGAGAGGGAAAAGAAAAATGGGCTATGTGCATGAGGCATTTTGGGGAGTAAGAAATCGTAGAATAGTACTTCAGCAATTGATTGTTACTTTGCCGCGATGGAGCATAACCAATGGCCTCCTACATGCGGGACAATCCCTAAGCCACACCCCCAGTTCCTAAGTTTAAGAATGGACAAGTAAATAGTTGGCGATTTTAGTGAGGAGATGGCTCATTTCAGAGAAAAGATGTATTTTACTCTGGGTAATACACTCAAATAAATTAGGTACGATTGGAGGTGAAAAATACTTTTTAAATATATGCAGGGGTCATATATTTGCAATGGGTTGGCATTTTTTAAATTGCTCATTGCATCAATTTAATTTTTAGTGATGTTCCCTTCTGTAACAGAAAAGAAGGCTCTTTTATTTTGGACACAAGACTGGGCTGGCCTTGAATTTCATTTGTCTGTTTGAGATAAGATCTTCTGTAGCCCAGGCTGGCCTCAAATTTGCTAGTGGATAAGGATGACCTTGAACTCCTGATGCCAGTTTCTACCCCCTGAATGCTGAGATCACAGTCCCACACTGGTTATGTGTGGTGCTGGAGATGAAAGCCAGGGTTTCGTGCTTTCTAGCTAAGCTGCGCCAGCTGCCAGCTTGGTTCCAGCCCCAAAGCATTTGCTTTTCTGTTTCACTGCACAGGGGTGCAGACTAAGAAAGCTTCTATTCTAAGGAAGTAGTGGTCTCACTACCCAGCCCTCTGTGTCTGGGGCTCAGGTCTGGGCTGCCCTGGCTGCAGCTGCGTCTCACTTAGGAAGCAGTACACAGCGAAGCTCCAGACTGGAAAAGAGGCTCAGAGCCGACTGGGAGAGGCCTCCTGAACACAGTCCTGGTACAGCGGGGAGCCTTTTAAGTAGAGAAGTGCCATGGTTAGATTGGTGCATTGGTGTGATAACTCCTGGCAGAGCAGAAGGATGGCTCAGCCCTGGGAGAGTGAGAGCAGAGGCAGGGAGACAGCGTGGTTGACAATCAAAGTCCCATTTAAATGGGATTCCTTCAAATCTAACTGGGATTCTTATCCCCAATGGTGCCGTTGGAGTTTATTTCATTTTTGTACCTGAGAAAGCGATGTGGCAGAAGGGACTGAACTACTAGAAGAGAATTTTTGCCTGAGCCTAGAATGGAGCCCCAGACACAGTGGGCTCAGTGGTGAGTTTGAGCCTTAGAATGTATATGTATGTGTATATATATATCACTATACCTCCCTAGACCTCCGTTTCTTCATTTTTAAAGTGTGTTAGCTCCTAGATCTTTGGAATAGAGTAAGCTTCTACTGAGGTAATTCTTTAATTCTCCAACAGAAGGGCCTCTGGTTAAACTCCGCCTTAGTCCCTGTTCTATTACTGTGAAGAGACACCATGACCAAGGCTCCTTATAAAAGAAAGCATTTAACTCGGGGCTTGCCTGCAGCTGCAGAGGGTGAGGCCCTGGCCATCTTGATGGTGAGCATGGCAGCAGGCAGCGGCAGAGGAGAACTTACATGTTGAGATAAGAGGCAGGCAGAGGGAGGGCCTAGCAGTCAAATGTAAGAGCCTATGGTGACCATTCCCATTCCATCCACCCTAGGCATCCAGCTCAAGACATCTAGATGTTCGCTTCCTCCCAGGAAGCTGAGACCTCCCTGGATTCCACAGTAAGCCACTGCTTACCATGTCAACAGTCAGCTGAAGCGCTTTTGCACACACCAACTGCATTTCACCATTATTATAATCTGTTCTAATCACCTGTGTGCCTTCGTTCTTGTTTGTGAGAGTCTTGCCATGTGGCCCAGCTGCCCTCAGACTCAAGGTGCTCCTCTGCCTCTACCACCACACCCAATTTTAGTCAACTTTAAAGGAAACATTTTTAAAATCAGAGACGATACCTAACCCATCTTTGATTTCATCATGGTGCCTGTATCACAAACCCTTCTCACTGCTGTGGTAAGATATCCTGACAAATGCCACAAAGGAGATAAAGGGCTCGTTCTGATGTCCAGTTGGAGGGTCAGTCCTTCCCGGGGGATGACATGGCAGCGGAAGCCTAGGGGACAGTATGGCAGCGGCAGCCTGAGGGATTTTGTCCACTGTAAAGGGGCAGAGAGACTTGAATGTTCATATTCGGCTCTTGTTTACCTTTTGGTTCAGTCCTGGACTGCAGCCTATGGAACAGAGCCACACAGTCTGAGGTGGGTTTTCCCATTCCTGTTAACCTCACTGAGATAACCCACCACAGGCAAGCCCAGAGGCTTGTCTTCTGGTTACTTCTAGAGCCTAGCAAATTGACAACATAAACTATCACAGTGTCCAGTCAGCCAGTCAATGTAATATGTTGGATGTTCTTGGCTTGGCATTGCTATGTGTGAGCATCGCTCTCTAAGGTGAGCACGTTGTTCACATTCTCACAAGCACCCCACAAGGCGGGCACTGCTGCCCGCGTATTACAGAGGAGAATCTGGAGGCAAAAGGTTCAGTAGCTAAAGTGTAACAAGGACAGAATTCCAGAGCCCGTCTTCCTCCACCCAGACTGTCTTCTTTGCCATGGTCGACTCTATTTCCCGTGGGACTGTAAAGTCCTTGCCTCTGGGAAGGAGGCAGGTTCACATCCACCAAGAAGAGCTGTTCTTATTGTGGTTGTATACCAACGGAGCTTGTTTCTTATTTGGTCATTCAGTGTAATTATCTTTCTCATGTTTTTTT
>NW_004949225.1:347339-352345 GCF_000317375.1 Microtus ochrogaster | reverse complement strand
TGGAGGAAATACACTGACATCATCTGTCTTCCTAAATCACTTTCCACCTCATTTTCTGAACATGGTCTCGCTCTGAACCTGGAGTTCAGCCATTTTGTTAGACTGATTGGCCAATAAGCCCCCAGGGAGTCCCCTGACTCTGCCTTCCAACAGGGAGATGACAGACACACACCATCCCAATGGGAACTTTTCCCGTTTGCCAGGGATCCATACTCAGGTACTAATGCATTCCTAGTGGGCACTTGACTAGAGTTGCTTCACCTTCCCAGATTCTGACGACTCTTGAAAACAGTAGATGGAAATATATAGTCATTGCCGAGTTTGCTTACATTTTTTTCAGCTATTATTTTGGCTTTAGTGAATTTCATATCTGATGTGGGCCATTCTGGGACTCCCTTCAATGAAAGAGGACATTCTTGTCCCCCAGGGGGACTGAAAATGAAGAGGTTAAGCTTCCTCAGGCCGGTGTGTTCACTCATGGACCAGGCCCGATCTCAAGACCCCGAGTCTCTGAGCAGACACACAGCACAGTCTGGGCTCTCCAAGAGCCCTGGCTTCAAACCTGTTACACTGAGGATTTCAGTGGATTACATTTTGGGATCAAGCCCTGGGACATTTTATAACATGTGGCCTGCTATTGGTTACCACATCAGAATCACTTTAGAGACTGTTTAAAATTCAGACACGCTACACCTAAGCTGACGCTTCTCAATGCTAATGTGTACATGGGCCAGCTGGATCTTGCCCTATGCATTTCTGATGCCTTCAGAGAAAAGCCCGAGGTCCCGAGTTCCTAGGAAACTTTAGGAAGCCCTGTCAGGAAAACCAGCATAGACGCCATTTTGAGGAGCAAAGAAACCTTAAGGTCCAAAGACTGAGTGGGAAGAAATTCTCCAGGTGATTCTATCCATGTGAATCCTTGCTCAAAAGTAAAGGGCTTCACAAGAATATCCTTATAGAATTGTATTAGGCTAGTCTTGGTGAAAGGGTGGAGACTGTTCATTTCATGTGTCTCTATGAAACTGTCTCCTCAGTAAGAGTTTCATTTTAGCCTTTTCATCTGTAAGACTGAAACAATACACCTTAGGTTTGTGGTGGGGTAAATACAGCATGTCTAAAGCTCTTAGCGCTAATTCTGGTACATACTAGTTGCTGGGTAAACACAGCCTATTGTCAGTGTCCTAGTGACTTTGCTCACACAGGCGTTTAAGGCCTGCACGTGCAGTACAGTACAGTACAGTACAGTGACTACCGAGGTAGAAGACATCGACACTAGCGTCACTACTGAGGTAGAAGCCGTCAGCATGCGCGTCACTACCAAGGTAGAAGACTTTAGCACATGCATCTCTGTTCTATTTATCTTCATCTTGGAACTTCCGGTGGTAGCTGAGAATTGACTTAATGCAATGTGTTTATTTAATAAGTTTTTCTGCCATTTCAAATATTCTATAGAACAAAATCTATTTACTGCCTTGGGCTCAGGAGTTGGTTTTTGTTGTTTCTATTGTTTTGTTGTTGGCGTGTGAGACAGGGTGTTGCTAGGTAGCCCTGGCTGGTCAGGTGCTCACTGTGTGGCCCAGAGTGACCTTGGATTTGTAGCAATCCTCCTGCCTGAGCCTCCTAAGGCTAGAACGACAGGTGTTAGTCACTATGTCCAGCGTCTTCAACTCGATTCTAATCA
Organism: Microtus ochrogaster; assembly: GCF_000317375.1. NCBI lineage: Eukaryota > Metazoa > Chordata > Mammalia > Rodentia > Cricetidae > Microtus > Microtus ochrogaster. The sequence goes on along the minus strand of NW_004949225.1, from coordinate 350,664 downwards.
ATATTTACTGGGTAGTTATGAGGCTAAACCAAATGACATTCAAAATGCTTGATTATTTCTGAACATAGAGATGGTAGGACCTTGTAGTCCAGCCTAACGAACTATGAGCCCAGCAGCCGTTGGCTGTTGTAAACAAAATGCAGTATTCAGTACCCTCTTTGGAGCAGCCAACTGAAAGCTGCGTTGACCCCTGCCCAGATTTAGAGCAAACTGACTCTTAGGCCAGATTAATCCAGGGTGCTTATCAAGGAGCCCAGCCCAGAAATGTCAGTGACTATTTTAACAGACACTCGGACCATAGCAACAGTAGCTGGTTGAAATGATGTAAACACCCGTTTTCTTTTGGGGGGCACATGGCAGAGTGGAAAGACAAGCTGTTGAAAAGTCTTGCCAACCTCATTCTGATACCCCTTCTGTGGCAGGCAAGAGCACTGGACGGGACGATAAAGGGGAGTTTGCACTGATGGTGCGGGGGACCCCATGAGAGACGGAAGAAAGGAGCAGAAAGGAAAGAAAGGGACTGTATTTAGCGGCAAGGTGAAAGAGAAAAAGAAAGTGAGTAGTTAGTCTAAAATGTTCAGCTGGATGAATCAGCTCTGCTCTCTTGCCAAAACCTTGAATCTGATATTCAGAGACGTGTCTAAAGCCCAAATAATGAGAATTTTAAACCTCATTTCGTTCAAGAGAAGCCGCTTTATCATAGCTTCAGGCCTACGCTCGGAACCATGTTTTTCCATTTCGCACAATTCACAATTAAAACAGCTCTGCCTTCTTTCATCTCCTGTCTGTGACTTCTGAACACCTATGCCTGTGAGCTCTCATTAGGACAACCATTTTCTGCTCTTAGAATTCTACTATGGCTTCCCGCGTGTCTGCTGTACAGTGGACTCGGAATATGAATATTCCATGAGTCCATGCGGAAGAAAATATTAGAGCCTATCACTTACTTTAAGAAGATGGTTTTAGCTCTCAAAGGAAACAGCCTGTTAGACCAGGCCAGAAGTGACAGCAGCAATTCAGTGGTCAGAACGACAAGCGGAATAGTGCACACACAAAGCAAAATGAGACAAAGTGTCTTAGCAACTTCGGATCCCTTCTTGCCCATATTTTAGGAGGCAGAGGACGCCCTCGGTTCTCTTCTGCTTTCACTCTGGTAGGAGATACTTATGGGCTGAGTGCTTTTCTCACCTTCTCCCGAGAGACACAGGCTGTGAAGATACTCTTCATTTGCTGCAGAGATCTGTGCTCAGTGGGGAAAGTCTGCAGTTGCTAAAGTGAGAAAGGACCCCTCCTCCTGAACGCCATAAAAGGGTAAGTGGGGCACCTGAGTACCCTCACCCCTAGAGCTCACCGTGGTTCTGGACAGCATGTTCTTTCTGAGCAATACCATCACTTGGCTTTTAAGTATCTCTGCTATTCTGGAAGAAGAGGCCAAGAACCTGGAACATTTAGCCCAGAGCCCTGACCAGCGGTAGCATCAGTACCGACCGAGGCTCCTGGTCCATACTGGATGACACATTATGTCACATTTTCACAGGCTTTCACAAGTGTTTAGTGGCAGCGTAACACAGGTGGTTCCATGGTCTAATTCCTTCTTTTTATCACATCCTCTGACGTCTCATTTTCATTGTAAAATAAAGTACAGGTATAAAATGTATTTGCTTACTGCCCTTTGAAAATGGATCTGCAGTGGTCCTCAAGGGAGAATTCGTTCCCCATTGTAAATAAGAAGGTTGTGCTTGGTCCCCATGTGGAGTCCCAGGACTTGGGAGGGGTGAGTGAGAGGGACTGTCTGGTTCGAGCCCAGCCTCGGCTGCTGTATTAGTCAGGGTTCTCTAAAGAAACGGAACTGATAGAATGAATGAACACATGCATATGTGAGGGGTTTATTAGAGAGGCTCACTGGCTCTGAATATCCCAACAATGGCTGTCTCACAATGGAAAGCCCTCTAATCTAACTGTCGTTTGGCTAATGAGGCTGGATGGCTCAGCTGGTCTTCAGTATATGCTGGACTCCTCAAGAAGTAGACTGTAACCAGTGAAGGAATGATCTTACCACCATGAGGGCAAGCAAGCAAAGAGCAAAAGCTTCCTTCTCCCATGTCCTTTGTAGAGGTTGCCACCAGAAGGGTGGCCCAGGTTTAAGGTGGGTCTTCACACCTCAAGTGATTAAATCAAGGAAAACCCTTTACAGTACTCAGAATCTTGGTTCTAGTTCATCCCAGATGTTGTTAGGTTGACAACAAGACCAGCTGTTGAGGCTAGCTCGACTTGGGAAATAACCAGGCCAGCTTAAAGATAAATAATCATATTTTTAATTGTTATAAGGGGAAACTCACGTCACAAGAATGGAGAGTCTGACTTCCTCTGTGTCTGGCGGGAATCGTGCAGAGAGCGTGCACCTGGTCCCTTTCAGTTTTTCTTCCTGGGTTCCAGGTGGCCACACTTAACTAGACGTGATTGGTTAACAGATCTTCCCCATCATCTCCCCCTTTTGTCTAAACAAGATCTATCCAAACCCAATACAACTATATACCAAATATAAAGTTACAAACAATATAAACAATATTAAGCAAGGAATACATAACAAAAGTTTTACTAAACATTCTATTTCAGGGAGTCTAAATCTTGTATTGAAATTAAGCTTGGCTAAATCATGAGGAAGGTAACTATAACTATCTACTCTTCAACCCCATCGAAGATCTGAGAAGGGAAACAATATTATTTGAGTAAGCAGGAAGTGCAATCAAGCAACTTCCAAAATGTGCAACAAATGACAGAGACAACTGGCTACCTGGGCAATCACCCAAAGTCTTATTTGAAATGTTGAAGCAACCAACTTTGACTAAGGCCTAAAATGACTGACAGACCATTTTCAAAGGCAAGAAACTTTTCAAAACTATCTTACCCTGTCTTGGCAGGATATGACAGTCCTGTTTTATCCATTGACGGATACTATGTATCTTTGTCAGTGGTTGAGGTATGGTCATTTCTTTGCCCAAAGGCCAGTTCTGCCAAGAAGAAAACAAGCTCCAGGTGGAGTGTCTTGGGTGCTCAACATTCTCTAGGGAAAAGATTGGTGCGGCCAGGAGCATTTATGTCTCCCTTCAACAACTAGCTATGGAAGCTACACAGTGAATCTGTCTCAAAAGAGCGGAACCGTGGAAGAAAGAGGAGTCTCATTCTATGGTTGTCAGAGACTGGACCTTTAGACAGTTCTTAGCTGCAGTCTCTATGGTTGAACCTTGGTGGGGTTTTTTTTTCGGATTTTTTGAGGCAGGGTTTCTCTGTAGCTTTTTTGTTTCCTGTCCTGGAACTAGCTCTT
>NW_004949225.1:338836-346597 GCF_000317375.1 Microtus ochrogaster | reverse complement strand
CAACCAGATCTTCTGGAAGTTGTGAGCCACTGGGTAGGTTCTGGGAATTGAACCAGAATCTTCAGAAAGAGCAGCCAGTGTTTTTAACAACTGAGTCAACTCTCCAGCTGCTTTTTAAAATAAATACATTTAGATGTAAGAGGAGTAATCGGGCCAGAAAATATTTCACACAAACAGTACAAGACAGTACAAGACGGGTAAAGGTGAAAGCTGGGATTACACGCACCTCCGTGCCTATCTTCCAGGCGTGTCCTGTCCCTCCCTTGTATCTTCATACTTCTTTATTTTGGACGTTCAGTACTCAATTCAGTGAATGGCCTGAACCATGCGGAAGTCTGTGGTCTGTGTTGCCCCATCATAAAAGGCAAGGAAACTTTGTTTGCAGTGCTATCGATGGCGGCAGACTCACAGTTGAGACACACAGAAGGCTTCTGTGACAACCGCTCCTTCCCAACTCCCACCTCCACCCCCCACTCACCCCACTGCCAGGGAAAGAAAACAGTCTAGACAGGAAGCCATTGAAAACTCCTGAAAATTGCGATAAGGAGGCTGAAGGGTAGAATTTCACAGATAGATTCAGTTATCTTTAAGGGGCTGGCCACTGGGAGTTTGATCATGCTCCAGTGAGTATATGGGTATTTTTTTCTTTTCTTTTTTTTTTTTCCTTTTTGTTTTGGAAGAGGTTACAAGGATGCGGGGGAGATTGGACTGGAAAGTGAATGTGACCAGGGTGCATTATGTGAAATTTCCAAATAACCAATTAAAACATTAAAAAAATCATATCCTGGGTTGACATACTTCAGTTAACAAAAACAGTTAGCCAGAAGCAGAACTACAAAAGCTCTAATTGGTGTGCTCTCCATGAAGCTGACCACCTCCATGGAAAGACTTTTCTTGATTGAATTATTTGAGATGGGAAGGCTTGTTATCAAAATGTAAAAGTAGATCACCAACTAAGACAGCAGCCTAGGGGATCCTGATTCAATCAGAGTCAGAGGTAGGAGTTACAGTCCGTCCTGGCAGGGGAACATGTCCCATGACGTACCAGGGAGACATCAGACTCCACCAGTCTCCTTAGCTGGGGTATGCTCTTCCTGCTTCTTCCCGTGTTGCTGACTTGCTGTAGCTGAGTAGCCATGAGCCAAGGTAGGCAGTCTTCAGGAGGATGGATGCCTCTGCCTCAAGGGAGTGCCAGAAGGGGTAAAACAGCGCCAATGTGGAGCTTAGGCAAGCAAAGCAAGTATGTGCCTGTGTGGTATGTCTTGGGGACACAAGAAAGCTCTCTGGCCACAGCTGGCTTCTCACAGTGCCTACTGTCCCTTCATGGTTCTGTCTCTTTGGCTAGGGCCTAGCCCAATTTGGAAGACTGTGTGTGAGTGTGTGGGCACACATGTGTGCGTGGGTGATTACGATTATGCAGGTAAGTGTATGTGTACGTGTGCACGCATGTGTAGGTTTCATACATTATACCTGTTCTCTGATTTGTCTACTTGAGACTATTGTGAAGAAAATCTTCCCGCTTCAGCTTTCTTCGTGCTGGATTATAGGCGTGACCACAGCAGCTCTATGTTTCAATACTGTCCTTCAGTTGAAGTCTTCCCAGTGTTCTCTGGGGATTAGATTCATAGATTGTGATTTTATCAGGATTGTCACAGAAATAGTTTGTGTCTTTCTCAACCCAACCTATGAGGTCCAACAAGATCCATTTTTGTTAAAGTATCAGTTGTTGGTTAGCGCATGTCAACCAAGGCTCACAGCTGTCACTGTCTTAGAAACTACTGAGCACATTGAAAGGAGCAACAGTGACGCTGTGTAAATCCCTTTTCAGGTAAGTTTCACTTACTAATCTAGAAACACTGGACTCCAAGTCAAGGAAGAGTAATTATGTTTTGTGTTCTACAATTAAACTTGCTAGTCAGAAAGGAGATTCTTCACTTAGAGTCAAGGGTCATAGGATGGGTACTCGTCTTGGTTTGGTTAGGGTTACTATTGCTATGAAGAGACACCATAACCATGATAACTCTTACTTTTTTAATACTTTGAATTTTATTCTATGTACATTGGTATGAAGGTATCAGATCCCCTGTTACGGGCTGGAGAGATGGCTCAGAGGTTAAGAGCATTGTCTGCTCTTCCAAAGGTCCTGAGTTCAATTCCCAGCAACCACATGGTAGCTCACAACCATCTGTAATGGGGTCTGGTGCCCTCTTCTGGCCTGCAGGTGTACACACAGACAGAATATTGTATACATAATAAATAAATATTAAAAAAATCCCCTGTTACTGAAGTTAGAGACGGTTGTAAACTGACATGTGGGTGCTGGGAATTGAACCTGGGTCCTCTGGAAGAGAAGCCAGTACTTTTAACTGCTGAGCCGTCTCTTCAGCCCCAACCATGGCAACTCTTATAAAGAAAACATTTAATTGGGATGGCTCGCTTATAGTTTCATAGGTTTAGTCCATTGTCATCATGGCGGAGAGTATGGGGGCTGGCAGGCAGATGTGGCGCTGTAGCAGAGTCTTACATCTTGATAGGAAGGCAACTGGAAGTTGATCTATTGTCACACTGAGTGACAATCTTGAGAAAAAGACCTCAAAGCCCACCCCAACAGTGACATACTTCCTCCAACAACACCACACCTCCTAATAGTGCCACACCCATTTGGGGGCCATTTTCCTTCAAACTACAATTATGATGAGACAATAAATATCCATTGCGTCTCAGTGCAGCACAAATCAAAAGCTTATCGCCTTTGCTTTCCATGATATTTGTGGGGGCTTGATAATCACTCAGGATGGAGCTGGCCAAGATTCACCCTCATCCAGTGTTACACCCTGAGGGACTGAAAAGAGGGAGTCAGGTGAAATTCGCATTGGCTCCTAGATTCTGCCTATACAAACACGTAACACCTGAGCTATACTGTTGCCAAAACAAGCCACAAAGTTAGATTCATCTTGGGACGAACTTTTTGTTCAGCAGAGGGGAAAGGACCCAGCCCTTTCTTCTAGACTTATACTTCAGAACTATGAAATGTGATCACGTGAGCTCTGAGCCTCACAGTGCTCATGCGAGCCCGGTGAACACCTCAAAGAAGTTCAAAGGCTGTGTGGAAGGACAAATTCACAAATCTAAACAGTTTGGTTTGAGCCAGAACAATCTGCCTGTGCTGTTCTGAGAGAAGACCCGTCACCAGTTAAAAGAGAGAAGACGTGTTCAGAGAAGAAAATTTCTGACACAGAGGAGATAGTTGGAACAAACCTCAAAGATGACAGTAGGGGACACCACCCCCAGCCTGACTTTCTGGGAGGGGCCCAGGCCCAAATCTGCGTAGACAGTGTCAGCAATGGCATTCTCAACAACAAAATACCAATACCTGCGGCCAAGGAAAAGGCTCTTGCAGACCAAGAGAAGGGCAGAGGCCTGGACCATGGCCGTGATGTGGACATGGAAGAGGAAATCAGTAGTGTGCTAGTCTCAGAGCCACAAGATGAGATCTGAGTTGTGCCTTCAAACTGCAAGTTACTTGAGGAGAAGTGCAGACACTACAGGAGGCTCGGTGGCTCAATGAAGATGTCATCAATTTTTACATAAATCTTCGCATGGAAGGAAATCAAAATCAAGGATACCCATCAGTTCACACATTTAATACTATCTTTTACACAAAATTAAAGTATGGGGCCACAGGTCAGTCAAAAGATGGACCTAGGCAAAGGAACTTCTTTTGGTGTCAATTCACTTGGATGTGCACAGGAGCCTGGTGGAAATAGACTTAAGAAAGAATATTGTCTACCTAGATTCGATGGGGCAGAAAAGATGCGATATCCTCGAGATGATTTTCCAATATCTGCTGGATGAGAGCAAAGCCCAAGGGAATGCAGATCCAAAGCCTTTGGAGTGGAAGCAATACAGCATGACAGCAGAGGAGATTCCTCAGCAGCAGGAGAATGTTTCCCTGTAAGTACACAGATTATATTCCCAGGGGCCAACCCATCACCTTCCCTCAGCAGCACGTGCCTCTCTTTAGGAAGAAGATGGAGTGGGAAATCCTGCACACACGCTTACTGCAGTGACACCTACGGGCTGCTGAGGCCAGTCTTGGTCTTTCATGGGCTGGACATCATCACATACTTCAGACAGGGTAAGTTAAAGATCCTGAAACAGGTTTTTTGGGCTGTAAAGAAAGAGTGGGTCATGTACCAAAACTCTTCTATGTAGCGCTACTTTGGTGCGAGGGAGAGCTGCATCTGAGTCAGTCTATAAATATATGCACCACCCCCCAAGTTAGAAACTATTTGACCCACACAACAACACATGCTCATAAGCATACTGCTTTAAAGATTTATTTATTTGTGACTGAGGTCAATGTTGGATTCTTCTTTCGATTTTTTTTCCTGGGTTTTTCAATTTTGCTATTCTTGTTCACAAGTTTTAGCTAATTGGTGGCAGCTGTTTTCCCAAGCTTTTTAATGTTTAATTCTCAGCTGCTTGTTTGAACTGTGTGTTTCTGAAAGGAATGCCAATCCAATTGCCAGTTTATGCTGTGAATCAGGCTGGTTGCCTTTCATTAACTTGGGGGCACTACAGGAGCTTCAAAGTATTATTGAATTGTGACTATGGGACCTAGAACTTGGGCCATCCAGGAATCTTAGGAAAAGTGTCACAGACATTTCAAAATACTTTTAAAAAAAAAAAACAAGCCCCTCCCACTCCCCCTTCTGCTGAGACAAGCAGATCTTCCTTCTGCTTCCTGCCTGCACTCTTTCTCTGCCCCATCTCTCTCTGAAAGAAGTGGCTGCAGCATCCATTCCCCACTCCCTTTCTCTGTTTCTCTCTCTTTCTCTCTCTCTCTTCCCTTTCCTTCCATAACCCACTGAATAATCTATATCCAAACCCTCTCTCTGCATGGTGTGCCTATCCGTCTCTGTCTCTCACTTGCCATGGCTCCTTGTGGCACTCACCCCGCAAGGTCTCCTGCTGACCAGCCAAGATCTCTCTCACCTGCCACCTCCCACCTGCCTGGGACCCACAGAAGCCTTGAGTGGTGGGGCCTGGCTTCCCCTCCTGGCCGGCTGCTGCCCCTCAGGGAACAGCACCATTTTAAAAATCTAAACCATAACATTGTTGCTGTGACTCAGACAGGAGTAAAGCACCCAGCTTTCTCAGGTCCCCCGAAGACAATGCCCACAAATAAGCAGGAAGCAGTCTTGAGAATCATAATTCCTTTAACCTGCTGTGCCTAACTTTACACCTTTTTATTATAAGAAAGAGATGGGAATGTTATGACCTGCTACTGACTTGTCCTGTCCCTTTAAGAGACAAGCTCCACCCACTCCCCCCTTCTGCCAAGGCAAGTGGATCTTCCACTTCCAGCCTGTGCTCTCTCTCTGCCCCTTCTGTCTTTGAAAGAGGTGACTTGCCTTTAATAATGGTATGCCAGTTATGTTAGGCCTTAGCCAAAGTTGGTTGACTCAACATTGCAAACGAGACTTTGGGTGATTGCCTAGGTAGTCAGTTGTCTCTGTCAATTGTTGCACATTTTGGATATATCTCGTTTGTTAAGTAATATTTATTCCCTTCTCAGATCTTTGACGGAGTTGAAGATTATATAATTGTAGTTACTCTCTACATTATTTAGACTCCTTGAGATAGAATGTTTAGCAAAACTTTTGTTCTCAATATTGTTTGTTATATTTATTATTTGTTATTATTGTATATAGTTGTATTTGGTTTAATTCTGTCTTATTTAGACAAAAAGGGGAGATGTAGGGATAAGTCCCACCCCTTAGGGGGTGTGTTCACCTCTGGCTAATGTTTGCCTATAAATTTGGCAAGCAGTGCTCCCAGCCACTGCTTCTGCTTTCCTGGTCTCCGCAGGAACGGTGGTTCTGTAAGTCTATTTCTCTATTAAAGCTGTATATATATATTTACAATCTGTCTGTATCCGTTTATGCCGTTACATCATAAAGCTTAGTGTTGTTTGAACACACTTTGTAAGCTCTTGTGCCTGATGGTCTTAACGCAGTATAATGAGGTTGTTTGAGAGAAGTGAAAAGCAGTTACCCAGGGCAGGATTCATCAGTGTAAGCTGGGAACTGTTTATACATCTGCAGATTAGTGATTTCCCTTTTGTTCTGGGTCCCTGATGTGTTGACAGAACACTTTAGTGAGTCCTTCACCTCTGTCCTGGATTGTAGGAGACAGGAGAAGCTCAGTAGAGCAGAACCCAGCAGCACCCTGTGAGTTGCAGCAATGCACAACCTCAATGTAATATGAACATTGATCTCTGAACTCCTAATGCAAGGATAAGTAAGCCCACGTAAGTCCACACACACACACACACACACACACACACACACACAAGCTCAATGAGCCCAGAAGCTCATGCTATGACACAAAAGCCCTCATCCTTTGTACACCAAGGGCCATTAGCATTACTAAAGTCTATCTTGTTATTCTTTCCTTCTCCCTTTGAACTTACATATTTCCTGAGTAAGTTCCTGCTGTTTCCAATGCAATCTGTCAATTCCTTGCTTTTAGACAGGGGAAGCTGGAAGTCCCTTAGCATCTCCTCTTTCCCTTAATGTCCAACATCAGCAGTGTCAGAGTATTTTCAAGTGCTACAATAGGCATTTTTAAAAAGCATTACAAATTCTGTAAACTTCCAAATGGTATTCATTCTAGAATCTATAGGCAGCTGCCTACAACAGGCCCGCAACACAGTCGATGCAAAGTCAGAATAAATTGAGCGTTTTCATGAAACTCCAGAGTTGCCTGAACGTTCCATAACCATTTCAATAACTTGCAAAAGTTCTTTCTGTAGTAACTGAGGATGCAACTAGAGTCTGCAGGTTCCACTGAAGCACCTGTGAGATGTGAGACAGAAGGCGGAGAGGACAGATTATTCAAGGACAGCCTTGAAGCAAATAGGACAGCCTTGACCCCCTTTGAGAGAGGTCAGATTCTTAGGCTTTAGGTGGATTGCAGGGAGATCCCCGTAGGGATTCTCCTCTGGGTCATTGTTCCTTGTCTTTCACAGTTTGCAGGGTACAGCTTTTGCATTCTTTTCTTTAAAGGTCAAGTTCAAACTTGTCTTCCTGTGTTGCCATTTAAACACACCACTTTGGGAAGTCAAAGTATGTTTTTTGAAGAGATGAGGGGGTGCCACAGATGCCTCTTCAGGATTGAAAATCCTGTCGTTTGAATATGTGATGTTTCCAGTAGCATATTTGTCTGGGTCGCAAATGCTTAGGCATCGACAGTGGCACTTCTTTAGGAGTTTCTGGGGACATTGCAAGGTAGGGGCCAGGTGGAGAATGTATGTCCCTGGGGCTGTTTATTGGGAGTGCATTATCCTATGCCTGACTCCTGACCCCGGCTCTACCTCCTTTGCACTTCAAAGTCAACAGTCCTGAACTGAACCCCAGGCCAGGATGCACTGAGTCCTTGGGGCCCTGGGAGCCCAAATTAGTCTTTCTTCCCTTAACTTGTGAGTAATTAATTGTTTTATTGTTCAGCATTTACTTTTTTGTTTTTCTTTTTCAACTTAAGTCAAATATTAGAATTACCTTCGTAGAGGTCAAGTGCACAGGGACCTTTCCTTGAAGATGATTGTGGGAGAGCACGGCCCACTGAGCATCACCAACCCTGAGCAGTTCGGTTCTGGGTTGTGTAGCGGGGCTAGAGGAAAAGCCAGAAGCAATTAAGGACTTCTGAGAGAGGGATAATTAGTCTTCCCTAGAAATAAGCTCCCCAATTGGTTAC
>NW_004949225.1:336849-338543 GCF_000317375.1 Microtus ochrogaster | reverse complement strand
ATCATAAAATTAATATAAAAATAAGATAAAAGAGAGAGAAAGAGCCATGGGAGAAGACTTGGGACCACAAGCAGTGGTCCTTCCTAGTCCTTGCTTCAGCGCCTGTCTCCAGGCTCCTGTTTTGTTTCCCCTGGATGATGGACTGTCAACTGTAAGCCAAACTAAAGCTTTCCTTCCCCAGTTGCTCTGTGTTTTATCACAGCAACAGAGAAACTACTACAAGCTGCTTCTGTGTACATCTGTCATGAAAGGCAAAAGGATGCACTCCACCGTACACAAAAGATGAGCTGCTACACGATCAGGGGAAGGCAGGAAGGCACAGGGAACTGGCCGTTTTACCATCCGCCATCACTATGCACAGCATATCAAAGCTATCAAGGGGAAAGCCAAGCCACATTTCCTTTGGGACAAGTACTGTTTAGATGGCTGTTCCCTTTCTCCCACACCTCTGGGCACTACGTAATCATCACAAGTTCATGTCTGCGGTGTTACAATATGACCATGACCATGGCAATTAAGTTATTTCCACAACAACCCCCACTGTAGCATAGCTGTAGTGATGCAGACATCTAATCCCAGCGCTGGGCTGCAGGGAAGAACGTCACTATGGTGGGTGTGGTCCTGGCTGCATATGAACACCTTGTCTTACATTAGGATTCTGATTGTTCATGTCCCAAACCATGCTCCCCTGGTTGTGGTGACTCTGCAGACGCCCCCAGTTTAGAAGGGAGGAGTTTCCTTAGAATTGGTTATAATAGTATCTGTATGTCTCCTACAGAAAATGAACCAACGTGACAGCTTTTAAGTGTATAGCTCCATTTTTGAATATTTGTCTTACTGAATCACAGTAACTATAACACAGAAAATATACTAGTTTCCAGGGAAACAGTAGAGTGCCCAAATGCCAGTTGATGACCTGTGTGAAACTAATTCTCTGGCATTTAAGTCATTACCTCATGTTCATGGAGGACTTAGATATTGCTGATAGTATATTAAATGTCATGGCTGACAAGCTGTGCAATTTTAAGTCATTTTATAGATCATGTATCTCTGAAATAAGACTTCTACACTATTACTCATAGTTTCCTAAATAAGAATTTTAGCAAATCCCCTATTTTTTTTTTGCAGAAGATAATTGTTATTCCCTGAGAAAAGATTATTTACTGTTTTAAAAGCTGTCAAAAATTAAACAAGAGAAAAAACATTAAATAAGAACTAAAAAATTAATCAATATGAATATATAAGCTTTAACCAAAAGCAAAGATTTTTACATTTTCTGGTTTTATTTTTATGTAGACTCAGAATTATTAGATTGTTTGTCTTATTATTTTAACAAATATTAATTTTAGCACTCTATTTCATTCTAGCACAGAAGAGAGCACTGTTAAATACATTTTTAAAGTACTTTTTTAGATATATTTCATGTGAATGAATATTTTGCCTGTGCATATGAATGTGCACCACATGCATGCTTGGTACCTGCACAGTTCTCTGTCCTCATTTCTAATAACACAGTCTTCATTTCCTTCCATGCCCCGCCTACCTTTACCATGCACATTCTACCAACAGTCAGCCTACGACAGTCTGTGTGTATTGAGACAGCGTAGGCATTTTCTCCTGTGTCCTCAGTGTGTGACAGTCTGTGTGTACTAGAGACAGCGTAGGCTTTCTCTCCTGTGTCCTCAGTGTGTGAC
>NW_004949225.1:316244-336574 GCF_000317375.1 Microtus ochrogaster | reverse complement strand
ACTGAATGAACCGTAAGTATCTGGATTTCTCCTGCACTCTTCAAATTAGTCTGTTCTAGACTTTATTAAAAAGACCATACTGTGATGGCTAATCTTGGTTGTTAACTTGGTAGCAACTGAAATCAATTTAAACAAGCTGCTGGCTCTCCTGTGAAGGTTTTATTGATCTGACTATCTGAAGCAGGAAGACCCACCCTAAATGTGGCTGCAACCTTCTGATGATAGCCCACACACAAGAACATGGAAGAAAGAAAGTTTGTTTTCTGCCTGCTTGCCCTAATGTTTTTGTGGGTTTTTTTTTTGTTACTTAAAACAATTTTAAAATTTAACCATAATTTGAACATACTTTGATCATATTCTTCCCCTCCCCCAAGTCTTTCTAGGTCTTCTCCCCTTATGTACTCACCCTAGCAAAAGCAAAAACAAAAACAAACAAAACAAAACAAAAAAGTAGTACAACAAACCATCCCCAAACCAATAAAACACCACAATCTGTAACCAAATAAAAGCACACACACAAACTGTAAAGTCCATTATATGTCAGTTACCTACTCTTGAACATGAGGCCTGCACTGGTGTAGTAGATTTACCCAGGGTCACAACATTGCAGAAAATTGATTTTCCCTCTCCAAAAGGTGTAAGTGACAGTTCAGTTGTTAAGTTTCACTCTCGTGGTCTTGGGTGGGTGGGGGCTGAATGGGAGGATCAAGTAGGGGAAGGGGAGAGGCTAGGTTTTCATCATTCATTCATTCATTATTTCAATACAACTAAATAAAATAAGATAAAACAAAAACTATCACATCAAAATTGGATGAGACTAACCAACAAAAGGAATAGAGCCTAAGAGAGGGCACAATTAATTAGACATCCACTTATTTGCACACTCAGGAATCCCATAAAACCAGAAGCCATACTGTCTACACAATGGACTTGGTGTAGACCCTTACAGGCCCTGTGCATCCTCTTCAACCTCCGTGAGTTCATCTGAGCTTTGCTCATGTTGATTTAGAGGGTCTTCTTCTCTTGGTGTCCTCTGATGTAGGATTTCCCTCTGTATGCTGTGAATATGTTTAATTACCACTGGTTAGCTTTGGCCTATGGCAGGGCAGAATATAGCAAGGTAGGAAATACAAGCAGAGATCGTCATGTAACTGCTGAAGGAGACAGATGCCGGAAACTTACCTGTAGGCCATAGCCTCATTATAATACATTGGTTAATAGAAATGGGTTAATTTAAGATGTAAGAGTTAGTTAATAAGAAGCCTGAGCTAATAGCCAAGCACTGTTGTAATTAATACAGTTTCTGTGTGATCATTTGGGTCTGGTCAGCCGGGAATGAATGAGCAGTCTGTTTACAGTCCTCCAGCCTCTTTGACTCTTACACTCTTTCTGCCTCCTTTTCTAAATGCTTCCCTGAGCTCTGAGGGGAAGGGTTTGATGGAGACATCACTTTAGGACTAAGTGTTTCAAGGTATCGTTTTCTGCACACTGTGGGTCTCTATATTTGTTCCCATCTACTGCAGGAAGAAGCATCTCTGATGATGGCTGAGCAAGGCGCTGACCTATGAGTTCAGAAGTCATTTCATCCCTACTCATTTTTAGACCAGCATTATTTGATTTTGTCTTAGGTCCCTGGGCTGCCTAGTCTCAGATTCTTGGTCACCCAAGCAGTGTTGGGTATGATTTTCATCTTGTGGAATGAGCCTTAGTTCAAATTGGTTATTGATTGGGTATTTTTATAAGCTTTGTGCTACCATTGCCCTAGTCTATGTTTTATTTATTTATTTATTTATTTTTATTTTTTTTGGATTTTTCAAGACAGGGTTTCTCCATAGCTTTTCTGGTTCCTGTCCTGGAACTAGCTCTTGTAGACCAGGCTGGCCTCGAACTCACAGAGATCCGCCTGCCTCTGCCTCCCAAGTGCTGGGATTAAAGGCGTGCGCCACCACCGCCTGGCCCTAGTCTATGTTTTAGGCAGTGCACCATTGTAGATTGAGTTTGTGACTGGCTTGGATTGAGACGATTGTAATTCTAGTTTCTAATATTTATCTGGTTTTCATTGGGTGCTTGTGTTTTAGCCCTTGGTTTGTGTTTCTTCTCTGGTTAAAAATATGGAATTTCTCAGGAATTTGTCACCACTGTGTGGTGGCCATGCTTATCTTCTCTGTATAGCTCCAATTATAGTTTATGTGCTGCCAAAACAAGCGTTTGCCCTCAGTCTTTTGTTTTGTTTTTTGTTTTTTAAGACAGGGTTTCTCTGTGTAGCCCTGGCTGTCCTGGAAGTCACTCTATAGAAGAACAGGCTGGCCTTGAACTCACAGAGATCCGCCTGCCTCTGCCTCCCTCAATCTTAATGGCAAGTCCATCTATCCTTGTTGTTGCATTCGTATGTCAGTATAAGAACCAAGTTTTCTCAGGACTCCTGTGGGTGTGAAGACCAGCAGCTCTCCACCAGTCTGCCAGGCCTTTTGTGTCAAACGAAGGCGTGCAGTGTAGGCAAGGAGTTTCCGAGACATTGTGGGAAAACTCCGAGTGAACAAGGCAGGAGTCTTGTCATCTCTGTTCCCACATAGCATGGGTTGTTCTTAGAATGTGCTTTCACGTATCAGATAGGCGTTAAATCTATCAGATTATTCACTACTACTGGCCATTTTTATTTGTTTTGTGACTCTATGGGAAAACATGGTTTTGCCTATGTAGCTTGTCCTTGGGACTGTACACTTTACTCAGGCGACTCTTCTTAACCCTCAGAGTATAAATTGTCTGATGCTCTGAATAAAGTTGGCTACTACATGAGACTTGAGTCTGCCTCATTTTCAGGCTCTGCTCTCCCAGGTTCATGCTGCCAACTAAAGCAGTAAACAATCCAGATTCATGACCTCTCCAGCATGACACAGCTATTGTTGGACTATCTGGATTGTACCCCATAAGCCAATATAATAGCTCCCCTTTTAATGTGTATTTATTCCACTGTTTTTTTTTTTTTTGGGGCTTTTAATATATTTACTTTTCAGAATTCTTCCAGCCTTCCCTCACTTCCCAATGCTAAAGCCAATCCCCCATGTTTAAGTATTTGTTACAGCAGTTCACTTCTGGGTCCCAAAATTCTCCCATATAACCCATACTTTCCTGTAGCTGCCATAACAAATCACACACAGCCCAGTGATCCTCAAGTATATCTCCCAGCCCTGAGAATATAAGCACATGTTACTACAGCCTTAAAAAAACCACATTATTTACCAATCTATTACCCACCCCCGTGTTTGTATGTGTTTGTGTAGGCATACATTTGGAAGTCAGAAGACAACTTCTGGGCCTTGGGGATTGAACTCAGTGGCCAAGCTTATTGACAAGCACCTTTACCCACTAAGCCCATCTCTCTGACCAGCTTTTTACAGAGTGTTGGGGTTTGAACTCAGGTCCTCATGCTTATAAATATTTTACTCACTGAATTGTCTGCTATCTCCTTCATCACATATATCTTCTCAGAGTAATCATATATGAAAAATAAAAATAACATTCTTATAAATATCAATACTAATGGTTATTTTTTTCTTTCCTCTTCAGGCCTCTATTGCACTAATTTCATTCTAGATCATATACGTAGTCCTGAATGAATAATAATTAGATCGCCTGAAGGTAAAAGTGTGGTTGAACATGGATCTCAGTGATTGAAATGCTAGCCTAGTATGTTCAAGGTCCTGTCAACCAAAAGTATTGGTAATGCAGAAATATCATTTCTAGAATGACTATAAGTGATCAGAAGTTTTGATATCAAATTTAGTTTTGTTTATCTTTTGCTTGTTTAATTTTGTATATCTTTTGCTTGGAGACTGTGGTCTGTTTTCTACAGTTTCATCACAGGGCCCAGCTGTAGTTTCTGGCTACTTCTCCATAGATGTGGACAATGTGGTACTTGTTTTAAATGGAAGAGAAAAAACAAAGATCTTCCACGCCACCCAGTGGTTACTTTACACACAGACCTTAATGCAAACCCAAAAACTGCAGCATCTGGCTGTGTTTTGCTGGGAAATAAGCAGTGTGATAATGACTGGATAATGCAGTTCCTCAAAAGAAACGGAGGCTTTGTGGACCTGCTTTTCATAACATACGACAGCCCCTGGATTAACGGTGCAGATGTTCTCCAGTGGCCTTTAGGTGTAGCAATGTAAGTACAAGATAAGACTGTGTATCCCTAGTCTCCAGGGTCTAATATTCTGAATCAGGAACATGATGTTTTAAATGATGATAAGCTTACAGGTGATGAGGCCAGGGGCAATTTTCCTAGGGTCAATAAGAGTATGACCTCATGCCTCAGTGACAATAGTGATCTTTTTTCCATGTCAATTTTTGGGTTTTCTTGGGTGTTTTATGAAAAGAGTTGATCTAGTTAAATGTCATTAATAGGCTTGCCTTTACCTTTTAGAATGGGATCATATGGACTTTTTGAAAAAGTAAAGAGATTTTAAAATGAAGAGCCTTTCAAGTAAGTTATTACTTTATTTTTAATATGTTGAAATAGAATTACATCACTTTCCCCCTCC
Source organism: Microtus ochrogaster (assembly GCF_000317375.1). Lineage (NCBI taxonomy): Eukaryota > Metazoa > Chordata > Mammalia > Rodentia > Cricetidae > Microtus > Microtus ochrogaster. The sequence goes on along the minus strand of NW_004949225.1, from coordinate 332,030 downwards.
CTTTTTTCCCTCCAACACTTCCCAACTACCCTCTTTTGAATTCCTTCTATGCCAGTTCTCAAATTGATAGCTTCTTTCTTAATTATTGTTACATACAATCTATGTGTGTATGTGTATGCACAAGCATATATAAATACAACAAAATTGTGACTTTTTAGAGTGTTTTACTCTTTCCCAAGAACTGAAGAGTGTCTTTTGTTGTTGATTTTTAAGAAAGATGTAGTATATATTATCAAAGTTATTAAGATTTTCCTGAAGAAACAAAATTTAAACAAAAATGAGCAAAAAGTCTGTATAGTTTATAGGAATAACAAATACTTTTTTCTTTTTAAATTTTTTTTTAAAATTGAAATAGAACTACAGCATCACTCCCTTTCCTTTCTTCCCCCCATGTAGAGTAAAAGAGCCAGCCAAAGAAACACACCCTGATCCTGAAACCAGATCAAAAGATCATTGGCCCTGAAACCAGATCAAAAGATTAAAAAGAGCCAGTGAAAGAAACACACCTTGTCCCTGAAACACACCCTGTCCTGACCAACTCAGCACAAAAACCAGCCAATCTCAAAGCTTATCCAAACTCATGGTTTGTAATCCGACCAGTTCCCACCCTGAAAATCTACACCGTGGAAAACCTCTCCCCCTAAGAATCCCTGTTTGTACCTGTTACAGTTTAAAACTGCCTTTTCCCACCCTGGCAGAGGCAGCCACTCTCCTGGATCCTCTGCTTCACCCCCAATAAATCTTTTTTTTTTTTTTTTTTTGGATTTTCGAGACAGGGTTTCTCTGTGGCTTTGGAGCCTGTCCTGGAATAAATCTCTTGAATAAGGTTTAGGTAACAAGGTTCTTTTTTTGGAGTGGAGTGGGGCAGAAGAGTAACAACTTTCCTTGGAGCAGAAGCAGAACTGCTACATTTCTGCACCGGAGCGCCCTTAGCAGAACTGAGCTATAATGGCTCTCCTGGCGAGGAGCAGATGAGCCTCATTCCTGAGGAGAAAGCATCCGCCACTGGAAAAGAGCTGTAGGTATTGCCTGGTTTCCAATGCCCAGGATACCTTTCCCTTCAGAGCTGTAACACTTGTGGGTATTGCCTAGCTTCTGATAGCCAAGATACCTTCCCCTTCTGAGCTATAACACTGATACCCCAGCCCTCCCAGCTATCTTCTCCTGAACCTCTATAGATACCACACAGTATCCTTGTGGGTGGAGATTGGTTGAAATTATGTAAATCTCATCTATAAAAGGAAAAATTAAATTGATGGTAGCCAAGTTTCCTCCATGTCTAACCCTCCTCCTATAAGATTTTCTTTTTCCTTTTTTACCTTTCTGGTTAGAGATTTTAAATTAACACCAAGTAGACTTTACAATTAGCTGCCAGTAGCCCAGGAACTTTTGTCTCATTTCTTCCCTGCTCTAAAAAGTGCCTCATGGAGTGACAAAAAGTGCTTAGCGAGTAAATGAATTGCCTCCCTGGTAGTTTTTGAATTAGACATTCATTATCATTTCGCTGGTTACCACTATGTACAGCCTTAGACTTTGGCCCAGTTAGCTGCATAGATGTCCCCAGAGGCCATGATAATAACACCTATTTCACACTTCTACTTTTATAGCATTCCAATCGAGTAGGTTAGAGGTAGATCCAGTCTTGGGTGTTTTTTTTTTTTTTTTTTTTTTTGGTTTTTCGAGACAGGGTTTCTCTGTGGCTTTGGAGCCTGTCCTGGAACTAGCTCTTGTAGACCAGGCTGGTCTCGAACTCACAGAGATCCGCCTGCCTCTGCCTCCCGAGTGCTGGGATTCAAGGCGTGCGCCACCACCGCCCGGCTCTTGGGTGTTTTTAAGAGGATGAGAAGAGCCTATATTTGTAAAAAGTTTTGGAATATTTTACTTGCTCACAGAATATACTGCACCACCCATTCATATAGTAGAAGATAATTTTGGTGTTGTTTTTCATGTCCAATTGTGAGATCAGTCGTTCTCACTCAGCACTCTCTGAAGGCATTTAGTAAAGACTAGAATATTGTTTGTTATGACAACCTCACGGAGTTGTCACACTGACATCTACTGGACAGAGTACAGGGATACTATTAAGTACCCCCGTACCCCCCCCCCCATGTTTGTAGGACGTCTATAGCAGAATATTTTCCAACACACAGTTTTCAGCATGATGAGAAGTACTTTTAAGTATCAGAACTTTATTAATATCTTAAAATTCTAAACTTTTGAAGTCTTGGCATCATGTATCATCTTTAAGCTTTATCTTTTATATATCTTAAATTATTGCAATTACTTATCTTAAACTACCTTTTAAACCTTTACAACTTACTTTATATCTGTGGGAGGCCACAGATTAGACTCTATTTCGTCTTGACTTAAGATTAGAATGTTCAAACCTATTCTTGGTCCTAAAGAATGTGGTTGCGGTTAGTAGATGTCTTGATCCTGAAGGCCAGTTAACAGGATGTTTGATCTAAGGCATGGTTACTGGGTGCTTTGAGAATTAAGGAAGTAATTACACTTGTTTGTTCCTTCTATCATGGTATTTTGCCTTCCCCCTTTGCTTGGGATATATAAGGGCTATGAGACATAACTTTGGGCAGATATTCACTGGATGCCCTCCAGACTCTTTAGTCTCTTGTCTATTTCTTCCCTAAATCCTCACTCCCTCTTTCAGGCACGTTTGAAAAGATCAGATGGTTTTGTTTTTTTTTTAACACATATGCTTGGATATTTTTTTCCCATCCAATCATTTATCGCGAGACACAAATGGCGATTTCTGAGAGCAGTCACTACAAAGCAAGCTCCTCTAAATAAATAGTAAAAAGTCACACTGAAACCTGTTTTTGTGTCTGTTTCTTTCACCTAACAGCTCTAGAAGCAGCAAGGCCTGATTTTCACATTGGAAATGAACTAACCAGGCAGCTGCTATTAAATAGAAGAAGCTACAGTTAGCCATCAACATGGGCCAGAGATCTGAGAATAAATTTAAAGAGGAAGTATAAACCAAAGGGCCTCTGTACTGAATGAGAGACTTACCAGCTACCTGGACAATTACTCTAGGCTCATCCTAGGCAATCTTGGTACTTTGGATGGAGATGGAGTGGCTCCATTCTTCAGTGGTCACATCGGACAGTGTTAACTCATTAACTACCACATGGGGCCTGTGTAACTGAAAAAAGCTGCCAGGTGCTTTATCCCAATAGCAAGGGAGCAAATACTTTTCACCTGGAAAAAAAAACAAGACACAGCATGAACAGTTGGCTTGGGCAAAATCCCCATGGAAACTGTAGTTCTTAATGTTTTTCTGACTGCAATACCCAGTCTTTTGATATACAATGCTGATTCCCTAGAGTGAACTAATTATTTCTAATACTGGCAGATAAAATTGAATGTGTTTATCAAGTGCAATGCTTTGGGGACATATACATTGTGAACTGACCACACCTTGCTAATTAACATCTACATTACCTCAGAGTTAATACATTTTATGAGTACACATAGCACCCACTCAGGCAGTCTTCAAATTTATTATTACAATAATCACCATTTTGTACAATAGAGCTGTTGAATTCATTGATCACTGTAATTTTGTAACTTAGTCAGCATCTATCCTCATACCCTTACATTCACATGCCAGTCCTAGTAAATAATACTGCATGTTCTTTTATTTCATGCATTATGTGCACTTGTGTGCAGGTGTCCTTGAGGACATGTATCAGGACATATGGAGCAATACTTACAGATGGTTGAAAGCCTGATATGGTTGCTGGGTACCAAACTGAGCTTATATGCAAGAGTAATAAACACTCTTAACCACCAGGCAACACTACGGCCCCTAACGTGGGCTAAAGATGAGAGAAAAATTGGTAAATACTGAGTTATTTATCTTGGTAGAACTGAACCTAAGTAAGTTATTTGATGTGTTTGCATGCTGGTGGAGGTCACAAGGCAGCCTGTGAGACTCATTTCTCTCCTATCATGTGGTTCTGGGGACTGAATTTAGGTCACCAGGCTTGGCAAGAAGCACCTTTACCCACTCAACCATCTTGCCAGGGCAATCTGGGTAAAATTTTACCATCTTTTTTATCTTGTACGTAATAGTCAAAAAGGAGAACATTTGGTCTGGTATATAAAACAGAAGTTGATGAAGCTTAGCAAACACTATAAATATACACACTTATAAGCACACACTTAGATATGATTAACCTTTATTATTCATAAAAAAAGAATTTTCTAAAGTATTAATAAATTTCCGCTTCAGCTCTGCTTTGAAGTGTTGGTACCACTGAAGTAGCATTTTCCTTCTTTGAACTTTTTCTTGTAAAATTATAGTCTTCTCCTTTTCTAAAATAGCAGGAAGCTCCTTCCAGTTCTTGATGAAGATAAAGGGAGCACCCATGGCTTTGAGCAGCTGCAGAGGGGCGCTGTGGTGACTGGATGTGTTTCCACAGTGGCCAGCTGTCATGACATCTTCTACCACAGGGATGGAACCAAAGGAGCAGGCCTCATATATTCTATAACATTCTGTGTTCACTCCTACAGGACACAATGTGAGGTCACTCTGAAGCAAAGCATCCTGGTAATTCTTAAGACTTTCATTTGTCTCCTGAGGCTGCCACCTAGAAAATAAAACAAGGAAATCCCTGTAGGGTTTTACTTTCCTATGGCACCTGTTTTGAAAGAAATCTTTTAATGTCAATTATCAAAATTGTGAACAAATTATAGAGATGAGAAATAAGAGACACTGAAAATGTTGGACCAAATGTATTTAAAACCTTTTAAGAGTTTGTGGATGTGGATATAGCCCAGCTGGCAGCACTCAGACCTAGTTAGTATTGATCACCATCCATCCATAAACTGGGTGTGGCTGTACATGACAGTAATCAGAAGATGGTAGGTGTAGGAAGGATTAGGAGTTTAAAGTCAGCCTGGGCTATACACTGAGTTTGAGGACAGCCTGTGCTACACAAGACTCCTTAAAACAATTAAAGAATTTGAACATTTTATTGTTATATTTTTAAATATCTGATGATCAATCTTTGAGTGGGTAGTATTCATTCAATCTGTATTTTCCAAGTATGGGTTCTTTCCTCTCTAGCATATCCTGCCACAATGTGTTACAGTCTGGTGGTGAACATTAAGTCTTTAACTGAGTTAGAGTCAGAGTGTTTTCTAGAAAGGCTTAAGATCTGTGAGGAAAATTAAAGCAGAGACGTACCAATGGACTTCCGAAGTGACAGGACCACATTCTCAAGTATGCAGCTACATTCTCAAGGTGACTAGAGAATGTTTTATTTCTGAGGACTCAGAACACAAGAGTTGTGTGTGAACAGGTAGGCCATGCAGATGTGGAGAAGAATGGAGCATAAACAAAGATGAAGTCATAAGACTGCATGTGCCCACCATGCTCAAGGGACTGTAGGGAGGACAGCCAGGGAGAAGCAGAGTGGCTGATGGGGGCAGAGGAAGAACAGAGTCTGATTGGTCACACAGGGTTCTCCTATGCAGTTTTGATCAGGATGACACAAGCAACCAACATCTGAATGAAATCAACCTGGCTGCCATGTTGAGAATGGAACATACAGGCCATGTACGTGTGGGAGCTAAGAAAAATCACTTAGCGGCCAAGCACTGTTTTCTATTTGTATTTTCTTAGTGAAATAAGCAAGGATTTTTAAAGCAGGGGAGACGGAGGAGGAGGTGTTGAGAGTTTAGGACAGAGAAGGGAGGAAGAATACATTAGGAAGAAAATTGTGTGAGTGTCAAGTTTTTAAACTGTGCAAACTTGTGCAGGGTATGAATGTGGGCATGGGGCGGCCAGAAGCTGAGATTAGCCAAGATGGGATTCCTAGATGGGGAACTGAGGCACTTTCCTGACTCTATTTCGAAGGCAGGAGCCATTATGCTGTATTTTAAAAATAAGTTTCTATTTACTATGAGAGTTGAGTTGCTCTGCTTCCTGGAACCTGATGTTCCCCTACCCATGACCCTGATTCGTTTCTGAGAATACCCTTACACTCCCTGACCCCTCCCTAATCACATGGTGGGTGGCCACATATTTTTTTAAGGTGTTTTGTATTTCCTTATTGCCCCATTGTCTCCTTTCTGTAAAACTACTTGTGATTTTACTCCTTAAAAGGGGCTAAGAGATGGATTCAGGTCTGTTCTCTTTAATCTGACTTAAGAGGCAGTCACTGGCCAGATCTTGAATGCACCCCTAAAAAATCAAGCTTGCTTCAAATTTGGCTCAAACTGTGGTAGTGTTGATGTTGATGGTAACAGGATGAGGAAGGGAATGTATATGCAGGGATGGTTGACTAAATTTAACCTGTGTAGCACAGAAGTGAATACTGGGATGGGATGACAACCCCAGGAGAATAAGAACAATGGGTTGTAAATTCCAGCTGAGTTGTGGAGTCAGGTGATAGGGAATGAGCCGGAATGACAGACAGGGTGGTTACCAAGAGGAATGCTGGACTCTGACAGTATGGTGAGACCCTGTGTTTGTGAAATCCAAGTGGCCATTGAGGAAATGACCATGATAGGAAATGGCTGACGTCAGCTCGCAGCCTTGGTATGTGAAACAGAGGAACTGCAGACCAAGGTGAAGGAAAACTGCCTCCTCAGACTTAGAAACTGCCAAGCATTGAGACAAGAGTGGTGTGAGCCAGACTGACAGTGCACAGGAGCCATGTCCTTTAAGGAATCAGGGAGGTACAGCCCAGGCTCAGTCCTGCAGAGAATGCCAGCCACAGTTACACATGCTGACGGGAGACTGGAGGACTGGGGTTTTGGGAGGGAAGGGAAGAATGGTCTAGAAGCAGCAAGAGTGCACAGAGGTACCTGACCTCTAGCTCAGTGCATCGAGAGCCATTTTATCAGCAGTCCTCCTGCAGTAAGTCTTTCCTCTTTTCTGACACCCTCACTCATTTATCAGCAGCCTGTTGTGGTCAGCACCCTCTTGCCTTTGTTCCTCCCTCCAAATGGACACTGTTGTCCCACACCAACACAAGGAAGACCCTGCTCCCTCTTTGTGCCTGTGTTTCACACAGCCCTCTACCTGGCGCTCTCCTGGGCTACTTGAAAAATCAATGTTCTCCTCTCCATCTGCTTAATTCTTTTCTTACATGGCATTATCATTGTTTGGAAAGTTCAGAGCCCCTTCTCCTAGGAGTTGCCACAGCCCAGACTCCACCTCCAAGAAAGCCAGCCAAATGGTGAGCCCTTCCCATTTGGTGACCCCATAGGGTCAAGATCACTCCTATAGGCTACTTAAACTTCCCCCAGAGAACAGTGGTCTCCCCGGTTTTCCTTCCCCCTCTCTGTGTTCTCCTGGAGGACCACCAAGGAGCGCTGGCATCCATTAAACCTGGGCTTTTTAATTTGGTTTGATTTGGTCTGACCTGGATGTAGGGCTGGAAAAACCTAACATTTGGAGGGTCCACGGAGATGGGCTGTTTTTTCCACTAGCCCATGGTTACATGTTGGAAAAATGCCTTTCTTACCCATGCTTTCTGCCAGGCTTGGCTTCGTCTGGGTGAGTTCCCTTTTTTCAAGTACATAGGGCCCAGGGCCCATAAGTTTGTTGGGTAGTCTGTTGAAGCCACAGCCCATGTTGCCGCCCCCCGCCTCCCCACTAAAAACAGTGAGGCAGTCCTCACTGAGGTGGGATTCCTTGGGATGGAGATGTTTGTCCATGCAATTCTCACACCTTTCTGCTTTTGTGTTATCACAGTGGACACACGTGGTAGGCACTGAGTCCCAAGACTCAGTATAGACTTGTAAAAATGGACACTTGCAATTTGAGGCCTGATCTCCAAACGCCTTGGGCTGCCTTTTATAAAAATCCTATTAAATTGGGGCTATCTAACGTCTAACGTAAAACAAACAAGCCCCATATGCCCATGGTTTCTAGATGCTGTGCTCCACTCCCCTTCCCTGTACCCCTCCCTTCTCTCTCGCTATTTGTTCTCTACAACAGATCCGTTACTCCCGTCCTTCTACTCTAAACTGTATAGGTGTTCCATCCTTAGGTTTCTGTTCTCTTGAAGCGTCTGTTAATCTGGTCCTTAATGGAACCACCTGTGTGCTTCCCTGGTTTCTGCTGCTTGCCTACATCAGGATTTTTAAGTTGGTCAGATGACACAGGTTCCTAAAAATAGATTTATTTGTCTGTTAAAATAATGTGGCCACACTATGCTTTATGTCTACGTGTGTGTCTGTTTCCATAGTATGCTTGTCTTATTTCTCTGTGTGTATGTGTGTATGTTTTAAAATCTGTTAAACTTGTAACTCTCCAGATTACAACAGCTCTGGAAAAAAATACAAACATGTGGGTAGCTTCCATTTTGACCTCAGCTCCATCTCTGGTGAGAGTACTTTCATATACTAGACCTACCAAAGGAGACAGTCTGCCTCCAAAATTCTTTAATTTACAAAAATATTTTAATCTTCTTACATTCACTAGCATTGGTAAGCTGTAACTAACTGGGTAAAATACAAGTCTAAATTTAATTTACATGTCTAATTTAAATATAACTAATAGGTAATGGTACCCAATTCTCAAATGCCTTTACAAATCTGAGAGCATGGCATTTAGCAAAAGAGCTTCTATTACAGAGACATGCCAGCTCATGCAGTATCCTATTGCTCCTCCAAGAAGATACATGGTTACAAAAGACCTTCCTCCTGGAGGCTTGCCTTTGGGTATGGCAAAGCCACCCACACACTAAAAGGGGCCTTGTACCTCATCAGCTTCCTGGACGCTACACCAGGGAATCAATCTTCTCATCCTGCCAAGAAAGGTAGACTAAATCTTCCCCTGAAGGAAAATCTTCAGACCTCCTGGACTCAGCAGCTAACAGCTAACAGTACTGCTTTTAAGGCTGGTGTTCTCCAAAAACTACAGAGAGCCTTAAGATTGCCTGCATGGCTAGAAAAGCGGTCTCATTTCTGCTCATTTATCTTTCCCAGATCTGTCTAATGGCATTTGATGACTTAAGGTACTGGTAGTTCATTACTTCATTTGTTAAGTTTCCTGCTAAAAATAGACAGGTGTGCCTCTTTCACAGGCTTCAGAGTGCAGATAACAGGCTTCAGGTGTATCTTCAGAGATCCAAAATTCCCAGTTCCCTTTGTCTTCTAAAACGTTTCTGTTCCAGTCTTACAGATACCTGCAGGTTCCTAGAAAAAGTTCTGCTGTATCCAAAATCAGGTCAGAAAAAAACTAACAATCTCCAGAGTCTATTTTAACGCCATCCATTTTCAAGCATATTTTACAGGTCACTCCTGCTGTCTTGGCCAAGACCAACTTACAAAGGGCCCTCCAGACAATGCCAACACCTGTACTAGTTCCTGGGACTTCACCATTAGTACCAGCTCTCCAGACTCAAAAGGACAGCAACCAACTAAAATCTAGTTTTAAAGGGCATTTCTGCTCTCTTGTCTCACTATTCACCCTTGCCTCTCCTGTACAACCAGGGTACTTCTCCATCCCATTCTTTCTGGCAGTTAATAACCCTTCTTATGGCTATCCCCATTCATAGGGCCAATAATAACAATGTATTTTTTCTTCTAGCCACCTGCCTTCTCATCTCCCTCCAAAGAAAAGATGCTTGAAGTAAACCAGATGCCTCTCCAGCCACACCTCTTGCTGAGTGTGAGCCCATCAACTTCCAACTCTCCCCTCTTCCACATTGCCCCATGCCCTCAGGAAGTAGCCAGACTTGAGCTGGTACCCCCCTTATCCAAGGAGTCTGGAATGTCTGGTTGGAAGCATCACCTCAGCTCTCTAGCACCCCATTTATTCAAGGAGTCTGGAATGTTTGGAAAGTTCCAAGCCCCCTCCCCTGGGAGTCGCCGTAGTCCAGACTCTACCTCCAAGAAAGCCTGCCAAATGGTGAGCTCTCCCAGGGAGGGTCAAGACCACTCCCATAGGACCTCTTGGGAGTGCTGGCATCCATTAAACCAGGGCTTCTTCTAATTTGGTTTGATTTGGTCTGATCTGGATTATTGCAATGGCAGAGGTTTGTCAGACCAAAAAAAAACTTAACAATCATCTTCTGACACATTGCTACATTTTTATCTGTTTCCTCTAACAAACATCTGACTGCCATGAAGGCACATTTGTTGTTTTTGTTTTTCACTGCTGACTTTATCATGGGTTCAATGGTTCCTGGCATATGGCAGGTTTTTGGCAAGTGTTAAGTGAATGAACTTAATATACATAAATGAACTTAATGAACATAAATAGTAGTGGTATCCATCTAGAAGGCAATTTTTGTCACAATTAAAAAATAAATTTCTAGATCTAGAAGCATATCTTTTAGGTGTCTGTTCCCTGGCCACTCTGCCTTATACTCCCTTATACTCCATGTGTTTATTTAAAAGCAAAATAAATTATTGCAAAATGACTTGTTACTTTATCGACACCTCCTTCTTGATTACTATGTAAGATGGGAGAAAAGTCAGTTTCTTCTGTTTTAGTTACTGTTAAGCTTTTCTGGTCTGACAAACTTCTCCGCAGTAATTCAAATCAGATTAAATCAAACCAAATAAAAAGAAGCCCAGGTTTAATGGATGCCAGTGCTCCCAGGTGGCCCTCCAGGAAAACAGAGAGAGGGGTAAAGGATAACCAGGGAGACCACGTGTTCATTCTCTGGGGGGCAGTTTAAATAGCCCATGGGAGTGGTCTTGACCCTCTCTGGGGAGGGGTTGTCATTTAGTGGGCTTTCTCAGAGGTGGAGTCTGGACTGTGGCAACTCCCAGGGCAGGGGGGCTTGAAATGCAGTTTTCCACCCAACATTCCAAACTGGATGCCAGGAGTTGGGGTGACACTTCCAACCAGTTACTACTATAGCTTCTGACAGGACAGTAGAATAAGCTGAGTATCAGAGATCTCTGGAAACCTCTGTGTACACAAAGTGACACTCAGATTGGAGAGCAGCAGGGAGGAATCATGCAAATACAAAACTTACTGCTCCCTTGCAGAAACCCAACAAAGTTGATCACTTCCATCTTGTTTCAAAATGTTCATCAGTGCTTGTCTTGATGAATTTTCATAGATAGTTCCTAAGAAATTACATACATAGGGCCTCTCATCATGGAGCAACGACCAGCTGGCTTCAACCACAGGAAACTTCCTGTATCTATAAAAACAACCAATAAATTATTGTATGGTAGGAACATCCCACAGCCTGGCTTGTTAGGTTATGTATAGTAAGGACATTTAAAATGTGATTTCCAAACACACTGCACACCACAGACATAATCATTCATTAAAAAGAAAATATACTGTTAGAGTCATGAGCTCTGAAAACTTAATTCCAAGGATTAATGTGCAAGTATATATTAAAACAAACAACAAATACCTGTATACTATATGATAGAGGCTAACTATGCTGTACATGAGATTATTATGGCATTTTGGGACATATAACTTTTTGTTTGGAAAAGTGTTGTACATGGTGCCATGTTTAACAACATCCCTGGTGTGGTGGTTTGAACGTAACTGGCCCTAATAAACTCATAGGGAGTGGCACTATTGGGAGATGCGGTGTTGTTGGAGAAGGTGTGGCCTTGTTGGAGGAAGTGTGTCTCAGTTCACTTCCTGATGCCTATAGATCAGGATGTGGAGCTCTCACTCCTTTCCAGCACCATGTCTGCCTGTACACTGCCTTACTTCCTGCCATGATGATAATGGATTAAACATCTGAACTATAGGCCAGCCCCAATTAAATTATTTCCTTTATAAGGGTTGCTAAGGTCATGACTTTTCTTCACAGCAACAGAACACTGACTAAGACACCTGGGATCTACACACGTAATCAAAGTTGTGACAACTTCCTCTTTTTAGTTGAACAACCAAGTTTCCATTTGGTACTGAATCTTTCCTTGTTGGGAACAGGGCGAATATGGCGATTCCAGGATTACTATGTTTCTATCTTCTATTATACAAACAGGTGATGTCATACAATGTGGAAAAAGTAAAAATATTTTTATAAATATAGGCCCTTCTCAAGGACTAGATTTTTCTGAAGGTCTTAAGGGTGGATATACTCAACAAGTCTTCCAAACCTATTCAGCTGGAATGTGGTACATGTAGGGAATGTGTCAATGGCATTTTTTCTGGTGACAGCTGTGTAGCTTAATAGAAATAAGCCTGAGGCTACAAATGGTGGTAACTAGTGACATAATAAATGTCTGATTTAAGTCTATCAGTGAGATGATTCATTTACTTACCAAATAATTTAGTACCTACAGTATCTAAGCATTATTTAAAAATTTATTATTTTTCATTTATGTGTGTATGTGTATGCCTGTTTTTCTCCATGTGTAGCCATGGACCCACAGTTCAGAAAAGCGTGTCAGATCCTTGGGACTGCAATCATACACAGCTGTAATCTACACTATGTTAGTACTGTGTCCCCTACAGCAGCAGTTAAGTGTTCTTAATTGCTGGGCTTTTGCTGTAGGTGTTCATGTACATTTTTAGAGCTGGGAAAAAAATTTCTGCCCTCAGAAAGTTTATATACTAGTGGGAACCTAGCTTAAAGTTTGCTTACTATTAAAAACCTATCCATAGAAAGCTTAAAAGTGTTTTCCAATTTTTAAGCGGGGGGGGGGAATGATTACATACTGAGGATCTTAAATTATTCATTGAATAACGTTTGTTTGTATAGTTAAAATTTGCATAAAGTCAGTCAATCACAACCCAAGGGTAAGTGCATTCTTTATATGAAAATACTGCTACAAAAGTATTTGTTTTTTACTAGAAATTATGACTCTACCTTTATTCATTCTCTGTTAAACATCTCTTTAGGACACTAGTAAGCTTAAATATTTATTCTATATTAATTTTTGAAACAAAAAACGTACTCATCAGTTCTCCTCAGAGGAGGGTAAAATATTCTCAAAACAACAAAACAACAAAGACCCTGTCACTACTGTTATGGAGGCATGAGGTCACACTCTTATTGACCCTAGGAAAATTGCCCCTGGCCTCATCACCTGTAAGCTTATCATCTTTTAAAACATCATGTTCCTGATTCAGAACACTAGACCCTGTCTTATTTTGTACTTACGTTGCTACACCTAAAGGCCACTGGAGAACATCTGCACCGTTAATCCAGGGGCTGTCGTATGTTATGAAAAGCAGGTCCACAAAGCCTCCGTTTCTTTTGAGGAACTGCATTATCCAGTCATTATCACACTGCTCATTTCCCAGCAAAACAACAGCCAGATGCTGCAGTTTTTGGGTTTGCATTAAGTTCTGTGTGTAAAGTAACCACTGGGTGGCGTGGAAGATCTTTGTTTTTTCTCTTCCATTTAAAACAAGTACCACATTGTCCACATCTATGGAGAAGTAGCCTGGAACTACAGCTGGGCCAGTGATGAAACTGTAGAAAACAACACACCACAAATAAGAGATAAACAAAATTGAACAAAGGAAAATTTCAATAACTTTACATGAAATCCAGAATGAGATTTAATTTGCATTCTTTAGAAATGAAATTTGTATAATACAAGTTCTTCTGAATAAGTCTGGGACAGGGCTATAGAGTAATAGAGAGCTTTGGATATGAGACTAGTATATGAGACTGGAATATGTGGGATTCTCATTTCTTCACTGAAGGCAAGGCATTGAAATATAAAGGAAAACATACCACATTTTAGGACGCTTAGCACATAACTAAATCGATCTGTGTGCATGTGTGCACACACACACGCACGCATGCACGCATGCATGCATACATGTGTTCGGAGGACAAAGTGCAGGAATTGGTTTTTTCCTTCCACCATGTAGGTCTTGGAGCTAAACTCAGGTTGTCTGTCTTGGGGGTAGCCATTTTTACTATCCTGCCAGCCCCTGAGGTATAATTTTACGCAAATATAAAACTACATATTGAAAAAATATTTATATACTTTCTATCAGTAGAAATATAAAAATGTATGAGCATACACCAAATTCGTAACAGTAATTTTCTTTGAGTGAAGAATAAAAGGACTAGGAAACAAAGGTCTTTTATTGGAAACATTTCTTTGAAGATGAAAGTTAAATAAAGAATTTATAACAGCTAAAATACATTAAGTGTGAGTGATTAGCAAGAGGGAGTATATTGTAATTCTTTGTTTGCAATACATTTTTTGAAGTTTTCATAGAAGGAAAAGACATGCTCCATAACGCACATTGTCATATATTGCCTCAACAGTCACTGCCCCACAAGTATTTTGAACTTTTAGTCCAAGTGCACAGGAATGGTAAGGAGGGAAGCAGAGTGGGTGAGTGTGGACAACTGGTTTGAGAGTACAGAGGAGGACAAAAGGAAATGAGGGCAGGTGGGGAACAAAGGAAAGAAAGGCAGTCCCAGAAAGAACAGTCTTGGGAGACAAAGATGGAGTGCATGGATGTGGGGACTGTATACGTAGGACTAGGAAAGGTCACCACACGGAGCATTCAGGATGGCTAAAGGCTCTGACTGAGAATGGGGAAAAGACGTCTAAGATGTCATTAATGGAGATGACTATGGATGTCTTCATTTTCCCTTCAACTTCTGATCCTCCTTCAGAGTGCTGGGAATAAGCTGTGCAACCACTCCTTGTCCATATGGTGTTAGGAACTAAGCTAGAGTCTGCATTTTAGGTAAGCCTTCTACTAAATGAGCTTACTTTCTAGCTTCTTGCTACTGCATTTAAAACATGAAATTATGAAAATTGCTGAATTTTCCTACTACACATTAACATTATAAAATAAGGCTTATGTATGACTTAGTATAATATACAGGATGAATATTATGCTTTATTAATGAAGGTTATCATTGAAGTGTCTATCATGAAAATCCATTAGCTGAAAAATAATCATAGCTAAAGAGCTCATGTGTAGAATTCTGAAAGGTAATTTGCCCCTGTAGGTAACTTAGCATATGTCTAAGCATCAGAACTTATAACTTTCAATATATTTTTTATATTGCTTGTCTCAATTGAAAAATGTCTTCAGAGTAAATACTTCAATATAATAAGCCCAGAAAAATCATTTAAATCCTGAATGACTGTGCAAACAATATATTTTTGGAATTTAAGTTAGTATCTACATAACTTGATTGAACTTACAATTTGCAATTTCATGAGTTTATTAATTTTGGATAAATTATATACAACTTTTCATTGCTTAATAAGATATTTTGAAAATCTGTTACAGTATTTAAATACAAAGTTCTCTAAGACGAAATAGAAGTTTTTTGATAACCCAAAATCTTGCATAAAAATTTCAGAAGGGGTAAACTGGGGCTTAGCCTTTCTTGGGAGTTAACAGTGTTTACTTATTCCTTTTTTATCACTGTGGTAACACCATGTAACTATAAGTTTAAGGATGCTACTTATGACTTTGTAGTAATCTTCCACTTAGTGTAGTAGAACTACTATTAGCTTAAGTCTACTTACATGTTTACTGTTCAAATGCAAATACAGATATCAATTTATGCACATAATAGGCATTCACTTTATTTTTGTACTGGCAATTGAACCCAGAGCTTTGCACATTCCAGAACAGCCTTCCTACCCCCGAGGTCCACGTCCAGCCACACATTTACTCTCTAACAGTGGAATCTAAAGACTGTAAAGTTTAGAAGTGTGTGTGTGTGTGTGTGTGTGTGTGTGTGTGTGTATGTATATGGCCTACAAAGAGATTAGAACAACCACTATAAATATCTGCTTTTCTTCAAGTTTAACTCCTTTGAGAAGATTTGTGTAATGAGGGGTTACGGAGGTTGCTTAGTTGGTAAAATGTTTGCCTTG
>NW_004949225.1:314045-315279 GCF_000317375.1 Microtus ochrogaster | reverse complement strand
AGAATTCTAGAAATGGAAAATCTAGGTAAACAAACAGGAACTATAGATGTAAGCATAATCAACAAAATTCAAAGGATAGAAGAGAGAATCTCAAGTGTTGAAGATACTATAGAGGAAATAGATTGATCAGTCAAAGAAAATGTTAAATCCAATAAATTCCTAATACAAAACATCTAAAAAATCTGGGACACCATGAAAAGAAGAACAACTCCAGCTCAAAGGCACAGAAAATATATTCAACAAAATCATAGAAGAAAACTTTCCCAAACTAAAATAAGTCTATAAAGGTACAAGAAACTTACAGAACAACAAATAGACTAGACTAAAAAAGTCTCCTTACCACATAATAATAAAAACACTAAACATACAGAATAAAGAAAGAAGACTAAGAGCTGTAAGGGAAAAAGGCCAAGTAACATATGAACACAGACCTATCAGAATTACACCTGACTTCTCAATGGAAACTCTGAAAGCAAAAAAGTCCTGGACAGATGTGCTGCAGACACTAACAAACTATGGCTGCAAACCCAAACTACTATACCCAACAAAGTTTTCAATCACCATAGATGGAGAAAACAAGATATTCCATGACAAAACCAGATTTAAACAACACCTGGGTTTGTGGAAACCCAGCCTTACAGAAAGCACTAGAAGGAAAACACCAACCCAAGGAAGTTAGCTGCACCCCCCCCCCAAAAAAAAAACCACAGATAACCTCATACCAGCAAACTCCAAAGAAGGAAAATACACAAACACTACCAATGAAAAATAACAGGAATTAACAATCACTGGTCATTAATATCTGTTAGTATTAATGGACTCAATCTGTATATAAAAAGACACAGGTTAATAACAGATTGGATATGAAAACAGAATCCATCCTTCTGTTGTACTCAAGAAACACACCTCAGGGGGAGGTCTGAAGTGGGAGGGGAGAGACAGAGAGGGGAAGCAGAGAAAAATGTAGAGCTCAATAAAAATCAATTAAAAAAAGAAACATACCTCAACTTTAAAAATGGACATTATCTCAGAGTAAAGGGTTGGGAAAAGATTTACCAATCAAGTAGACCTATAAAACAAGTGGGTGTAGCTATCCTAATATCTAACAAAATAAACTTCAAACTAAAATTAATCAGAAGAGACGGAGAAGGACACTTCATACTCATCACGGGAAAAGTCCATCAAGATGAAGTCTCAATCCTGAACATCTATGCCCCAAATACAAGAGCACCCA
>NW_004949225.1:301302-301829 GCF_000317375.1 Microtus ochrogaster | reverse complement strand
GAGTTCAATTCCCAGCAACCACATGGTGGCTCACAACCATCTGTACTGAGATCTGGCACCCTCCTCTGGCATGCGGGCATACATGGAGGCAGAATTTTGTACACATAATAAATAAATAAATCTTAAAAAAAAGGAAAAAAAATAAAACAAACATAAATCCAGCCACACTGAACCTCACAGAAGAGAAAATGGGAAGTAGTCTTGAACACATTGGCACAGGAGACCATTTCCTAAATATAACACACTGGTTTACACAATGGAGTACTACTCAACAGTAAAAAAACAAAAAACAATGACATCTTGAAATTTGCATGCAAATTGATGGAATAGAAAAAAAGCATCCTGAGTGAGGTAACCCAGACCCAGAAAGATGAGCACGGCAGAAGTGGATATTAGACATAAAGCAAAGGATAACAAGCCTATGTCCATGAATCCAGAGAAGCTAGGTAACAAGAAGAACCCTAGCAGGAACATACATGGATCCCCCTGGGGAGAGAAAATAGACAAGATCTCCTGAGAAAACTGGA
>NW_004949225.1:297890-300492 GCF_000317375.1 Microtus ochrogaster | reverse complement strand
CATTTTTCTTCAGGGATTTGGGCCCTGAGAAGCTACCCATGCTCCAGGACATGATCTCATATATGGGCATCAATAAGTGGACTTGGTGGGTATTAGAGAGAGCGAGCAAGAGAATGAGAGATAGAGACAGACAGAGACACACAAAGACAGACATTGAGAGTATACATGTGCAGGCATGTGAACATGAAGTCAGGAGGGAAACTGATGGAGTTGTATGGAGAAGGAACTGGAGGGTAGGAAATGCAGGTTGAACTGGACCCAAACACATTGTATTCATGTACTATCATTAAATAAAATATTTAATTAAAAACAAACAGCGTCTATAGCTCCTAACAAAGAACGCCCAAGGTTGTGGAAAAATAATGGCTTTGTAATAAAAACCAGACTCTCTTATTGACATCTGCCTAATATACAATTGTCACAGGAAGTAAACATGTAAAAAAAAATCATGTTTATTTCAGTAAAAATAAAAATGAAAATAGTACTTTCATGACAAAATTACGATTTTTGTAATTAAAGTCATGTTAATTCTGTTCAACAATAAAAAAATTATATAGTGATAGGTAAATTAAAGTAAAACTTCTAATGAATTACTTTTACAGAATCTAAAAATCAAACCAGAAACAGTTCTGAATTTTGTAAAAACTGGGAATCTGTATCATTAAATAAATCATAGTAGATATGACATAAGATGCTTTAACAAATCAAAGTTGGATTTTATCTGGATATTACAAGGCTAACATAGCTAATAATGAAAATAATGAAAGCAATACTTGTTTACATATTAGTCCTCCAAGGCACAGAACGTTAAGTATTCATTTATCACGAAGCTTTCTAAATCATCAGCTTAAAACAAAACAGAAATAAGACTCCCCAACACTTATTTTTTCTCAGTATTGGGGACAAAACCCAGGGCCTTGCACACGGCAGGCAAGTTCTCTACCACTGCACCACGAGGTACATTTCCTCCCTCCAAAATTATTTTGTAATGTCAAATTTAATATAAAAATGTTTAATGAAGCTTGAACTAAGAACACATATTCACAAGATTTATTTCTGTATTTTTCCCCAAGTTGAAATGGAAATGACATATAAATGTGTATTTTCTTCCAGTAGTTACATAAAACATCACACAGCAACCCAGGGTTATGTTGTCTGATTGGTACCTGTAATGTGTTCTTCCTACAACTGACTGTCCTTCCCTCCATTGAGCAGTCACATCAGCGGGATCAAGAGTGCCTTCAAAAATGTGTTCCCAGAGATACAGACCTGGTAACGAAAGAAGAAAAAGAGAAACATCTGCTGCCTTACCCATTTGAGTATGTCTGAGAAACATGTTTTCTTCCTTTCTATTTTGACTATGAGACTAGAAGGTGCCTGCCATGATCTGCTGGCAGGCAGTCCTACCAAGCAAAACCTCAGTCATCAATACGGCAACTAACTGTACGAGACTTCAATGGCTGTAGGCATTAAAAGTGGGGTGTAGTAAAGACAACAGAATCTTTTACTTTATACTGAGGAAGCTCTAATGCTACTGAACCCTTACTGCCTACATATTCTGAAAAGTTTGTATTATAAGCTAAATTACCATCATTAGAATTAAGTTACCATCGTAACTGAGGGACTAAACATTTTGTGCTGAAGTCAGAGGAGCTCATCAGTATGAACCAAAACATTCAGCATGTCGAGGGGATATTACCTCCCCATTTGAACAGACATCCTTGAATGCACGATCCCCTCTGCAGACAAATGACACTTCATCCTTTCTCCCGAGGACAACCATGATGCTTCATCTGAACGAAAGCGTTAGGGGTGGACAAGATCAGCAGTAGGCATGAGGTTATAGTATTGTGGAGTCATCCAGCACCTGAGAACACGGTGCCAGTTATACTGAAAGATGCATTTTGTTCCACTTCCATTAAGTCACCCTAACAACCAGATTTAAAATTTGGGCAATCAGATAAAGCTTCCAAATGTGTAAGGCTGAATAATTCCCTGCTTCCCTACGTCCATATCTGAATCTCTAGAGCCTGTGAACACTATCTTACACAGCAAGTGTCTCAATGTCACTAAGGTGCCCAGATGGCGAGCCTTCCAGAGACATCAGAGATGCCTCCCTTGAGAAAGGCAGGAAATAAAGTTGTAGTTAGGAATTATGAAATAGGGTAGTTTTTGTAATATCTGTGATAGCAGTCATAGAAAACTATGTGTTATATGACCAGAACATGGTATTGGGAAGTGAGGTGATTCTGTAGCAAATAGTTAAAATAGGAAATAGGAAAATGGGGGTGGCTGGAAGAATTTGGAAGAGTATGACTTTTAACAAAGATTAGACGAGAATGCCTCAGAGTGCAGAGAAATGCAGATGTTCACTGCTCATTCAGTGAGGAAGACTCAGATGAGGGTTAGGACCACAGAAGAGAAAGCCTACGCTGTCTCTAGTACACGCAGATGGTCACACACTGAGGACACAGGAGAGAAAGCCTATGCTGTCTCTAGTACATGCAGGCTGTCACACACTGAGGACACAGGAGAGAAAGCCTACATTGTCTCTAGTACACACAGATGGTCACACACTGAGGACACAGGAGAGAAAGCCTAC
>NW_004949225.1:293460-296015 GCF_000317375.1 Microtus ochrogaster | reverse complement strand
ATCAGGAATCCTGCCAACCCAGATCAATTGTTGAAATGGATTCGCCTCAAAAACTCTACCAGCAGGAAAGGCTGATAAATCTACTGAGCGGTAAACACACGATATTCCTCATGCAAATGGAAGAATGGCTCCAAAGGTGGAGTTGAAGAAAGACAAGGCAAAGCTGTATCAGAGATTACTCTAGGTAGAAAAATCTCATGGAATTTGCCTCAGTTTCCAAATTGGACAAGGACCCCTGTTACGACTGTTAGCAGGAATTCGGTAACAGTCTGCTGTAACCGTAGGGGCACGTGCCAATGAAAGGAGTGTCTAATAGTTCGAGGGCCACTATGATGCTCACTGGACCAAGAAGTCTAAAATCATGAAAACCCACTGACATGTACAATTCAAAGTAGAATGAGAATATGGAGTTTTATAGGGAGAAATCAGTACTTAATTTAAAATTCAACGACAACAGAAAAACCACCAGAAAATCCCTCAAAACTGTTAAAATTGAGTCACTTCAAATCCAGGTAAAGCTATGTGAAGCTCAGAGCTCAGTAGTAATCTTCAAGATATATTTTTGTAACTAATCATAAATAAATTTATGAAATGCCTCCAGCCAGGCACTATGTTATTTACCCTTTTGTCATCCTGTACTTGCTATTAATTGTATCGCTCACTATACATAAGTTGAGCTCATGTTGAAAAGTCATAAAAACAGGAGTAAGGGGGATTATGTAAAAGGAGGAAACGTCAGTCAAATGGTATAAGGTCTCATAAACACAGGATGAATTCTGGAGAGCTAATGTACAGGATCACGATTATACTTATTAACACTATATTGTATACTTTATATTTGTGAGGAACTAAATTTGAAATGTTCTCACCAAAAATAAGTATGTTATATGATGGATAGCCTGCTGACAATTTCACAAAGCAAATGTTTATCAACCTACCAGTGTTGTACACTGTAAATATATATATTTACGCATACACAATCTCAATCACCAACGGCCTCATGCTCTGAGCATGATGTACATACTGCCAACACTAGATTCCCGATAAAGCAGCTCCGGTGAACAAAGTTTTTGTTTATTTATTGTCGCTGCTGGGATTGAGCTGAAGGCATGCACGTGTCACAGTTTAATCAGCTATCTACTGAATCCCCTCACTGGACACCCAGTCTACTTCGTTATCTACCAACGAAAGCCAATAACCAATAGGAGAGTATTTGTATTCTTGTTACCTAAGGGGAAAGGCAAATGAAATTCCGAGGAAAAGTAAAATGTTGTCATTAAACAATGAAATCCATTCTCTAGCAAATGTGGCGCCGGCATGGTCCACACTGTACACGGCCTTCCCAGACCTCCCTTCTCCGCAGTAACTTACCAATGGCAGCTTTGCCCCAGATCTGTACTCGGTGCTCTAGTTTTTCTTTGGTGGGTTTATTTAATATCTGCAGGCCACTTTTAATTCTTTGTTGCTGCTCGCTTTTTTCATCTCCTTCCCACGGATTCCATTCTTCACTCTCCAGGACAGACTGCTCTGTTTTTAAAGAAAGTGATTGCGTTTACCACTGAGGAATAACTGCTTATACAAAGTCAAGTCATTTGAATGAGATATCAGAGCGAACTAGTTTCACCTTCAAATTTCAGAGACAATCAAATTCGAGGTATAAAAAGAAACCAGTATCTTTTAATTGAACCATCTCTGTTAAAGATTTAAAAATTTTTAACAAGTATGTCTTCCCCTCAAGCCTTTAGAAATACCTGCAGAAAACATATCGAGTCACACGTTTTAGTTCTGGAATTGTTTACGGGTTTTATGTAAGTAAACTATTAGTAAATCTTAACTTTAGCGCGCTGTCTCCACCAATGTCATAACACAACTGTGCAAGAATTCTGAGCGGGGGTGGGAGGGGGGTTAAAAAGGTCCGCAATTCCAAAACAAGTCAAAATACCAGCTGGGACTCGAGCTGGGAATATAAGGTACGGCCTTCTGCAGTCACATGACTAGAAAGGAGCGTGCTTTATGACCACGGGAAGAGCGGCTGGAGACTCAGCAGTGACTTGCTGCTCGCCCGCAGCGTTACCGCAACTCTGGCCCTTGAGGCCGAGCGGGGACTGCTCCATGCTTTAAAGGCGTGCAGGCCACCAGCCTCGGGGCGGCTGGGGCACGGAGCTCGCCCAGCATGGGAAGAGCCCCCAATCCGAGCCCGGGCTGGCTCCGGGCTGAGGACGAAGGACGCCCGAGGGCCCGGGGATCCCAGCGCGAGCCGCAGGCCCGCAGCCCGCCCTGCCTCCGCCCTACCTCTGCCGCGCCTCTCCTTCGCCTGCGACCCCGCTTTCCTGGAGCCCCGGGGGGTCCCGACCGGCGCCCGGCGACGGCGCCCGAAGAAGACGTGGTAGGCTGCGTAGATGGAGAAGAGGCAGTACAGGGCGACGAGCAGCGAGCACAGGCGCGTCCGCGTCAGCCGCATCCCACGCTGCTTCCGGTCCCGGCGTCCTCGCCGCGCTCCCGGGCCTTTGGAAAAGCCGGGCTCAGGCTCGCGGCCCGCGGGCAGGCGCAGGCCC
>NW_004949225.1:292675-293195 GCF_000317375.1 Microtus ochrogaster | reverse complement strand
AACCTCTTCAGGCCCCGCCTCCTCCTGGGGCAGCCTCTGCAGGCCCCGCCTCTTCTCCCACAGCTTCACTCAGTCCACGCCTCCATACCACAGCTTCACTCAGGCCCCGCCTCCTCTCCCACAGCTCATTCAGACCCCTCCTCCTCTTCCACCACTTCTTACTCAGGCCCTGCCTCCTCCCCCACAGCCTCACTCAGGCCCCACCTCCTCTCCCACAGCCTCACTCAGGCCCCGCCTCCTCTCCTTCAGCTCACTCAGGCCCCGCCTCCTCTCCCTCAGCTCACTCAGGCCCCTCCTCCTCGCCATCAGCTCACTCAGGCCCCGCCTCCTCTCCTTCAGCTCGCTCAGGCCCCGCCTCCTCTCCTTCAGCTCACTCAGGCCCTGCCTCCTCTCTCTGGTCCTCTTGCAGCTCAGCTCAGACCCTTGATCTTTCTATCTTTCAGCCCGTTGTTTCCTAACTTACAGGGACACCATGTATTATTCTTAGGTTTCAGAAGGCAAAAGCACTCCGGCCTTCTGC
>NW_004949225.1:282680-292575 GCF_000317375.1 Microtus ochrogaster | reverse complement strand
TCCTCGCCCTCAGCTCACTCAGGCCCCTCCTCCTCGCCCTCAGCTCACTCAGGCCCCGCCTCCTCTCCCTCAGCTCACTCAGGCCCCGCCTCCTCTCCCTCAGCTCACTCAGGCCCCGCCTCCTCTCTCTGGTCCTCTTGCAGCTCAGCTCAGACCCTCAGAGGACAGGCCCCATGTTCTCCCAGGACGCCATCCTTGTCCACACACAAAGCTCACCTTCCTGCTGCTCTGTGACTATAAGTTATACACATATTCTTAAAAATTCAAGAGAACCCACTCTCGTGCTCTGGCTGAAAACACGCCTCTTAGTTCCTCAGAGCGCTAGTCATTCTCGAGAGTTGTGTTGACACAAGAGATTTCCCTCACAGCTCTGCAAGCTTCTGTTTCAAACTCTTAGGTAACACATTCCTGGAAGGACTTGCCTGTAAGAGCCTATTGGGTGCCCTCTTCTGGTGTGCAGGCAGTTAGAGCACTAATATACATAAAATAAAACCAAGAACCTATATGTCACTAAGGGTAGTTGTGAAATTAGGATATATCCACGCATACCTGTGTGTACCTCGATCTTTCTATCTTTCAGCCCGTTGTTTCCTAACTTACAGGGACACCACGTATTATTCTTAGGTTTCAGAAGGCAAAAGCACTCCGGCCTTCTGCGCTTTTTAAAACCTTCTCAGGTACCACAGAAACCGGGAGTTCTCTTCAGATTGGAGGAGCGCTGATCCTATCCCACTTGGATGAGCTGGAGCTGGTCAGTGAGAAAGTCTCTGACCTGCCTTGTCAGACAGTACCTCACACAACTTCCACTTCAGAGGGACTTCAGCCCCACACGCAGGAGGATGGAGTATTGTGAGCGTGCAGGAAAGAAAAAATCTCGACAGGCCTTGCTGGGTTCTCCACTCTGTCCATCAGCATTAGATCAGACCCTTTTTGTCCAATCGTTGTTGTGATCTTCCATCCTTCAACCATACCTTCCAAGAAGGTAAGCAAAAATCACCTGTGTATTTGGAGAATGGTGCACCTCTCCTCCATAGGGATGGAGGGTCTTGTTCTCAACTTTCCTTAAGCCCTCACCCTACCTGCGTATTCAACTGGATGTCTCCCTTGGAATCCTTCAAAAACAAAGCGGTCAAGGTAAGCATTGTGTTATCCCAAGTACTGAGAGGCCATCTAGCAAACTAACTGAACTTGTGGGTGGGAACATGGAAACCCCTTTGTAGCGGGGCTTGTGGCTGGGTCTGGGGTAGGGACTGTCTTAAGGATTGAACCTTCAACCCGTGAGTTCTAGTGTGAACACATCAGAACTTGGAGGACACCTAGCTTGTGTTCACTGCAAAATGACTTGTGTGATGGTGGGGACAGACCCCACACCTTCTGACAAGCCACAACCAATGTGTACTTGAGTGTAGAGTGAGAGAGTTTGAGCTGATTCCCTTTTCATAATCAACAGGTGTATAAAATTTATATGTTAAGTTCCTTAGACTCATACACAGTGAGAGGTATAAGAGGTAGTTTTCTCTTCTGTCTATAATGTTGCCGGAGACCAGCTTCAACAAAAATACCACTTACCAGGGTAGGGACATGGGGATTACAAAAATAGTAAAGAAGGCAAAGATGCGAGTGAAAATAACAAACAGAAACCATAAGACAGTACCGGGAGGGAGTTCCAGTGAATGCTGAAATTGCCTGTGTTTAATTTTCATTTGCTTAATATACCCCAACCCCAAAAGGTAGGAGTACGATAAAAAAAAAACTGCATTAATATGACACAAGGAAATGAACAGACCAATTGAAGGTCATGGGCTACATTCTTAGTTAAATCATCTGTTGCTAGAACAAAACAAGTCACGCTTACACCCTAGACCAAACGTTCTGTTGGCAAACAACTCTCTGGGTGGAATCCACTGTTATCTCCCTAAGGGAGTAGGAACTTAGTTAGACCCTTAGACCATTGTTTGGGGTAGAAACATATGTACTTCTTTCTCTATTCCTGAAATAAAAGGTCTGGATATTAGCTACACCCGTTGACGATAAGCTTGAGTGAGCAGAACTCTCTGATCTAATCTAGGTGAAACCTTTGAGGTAGAAATGGACAATAATCTTGAAGGAACTGGGAGTAAATTACAACTCTCTGACTAGGAGGGGTGGAATGGCAACAACCTTGAGCAAACTGAAACTCTCTGACCTTCGAAGTGGAAATAGGCTCACATTTTTGGGCCTCCACATAATGCTGATAAATGTAAGTGAAGAAGCTCTATAGAAACTTCTTGGCTTTGGAAAGCCATGGACAAAATGGAATGCTTTCCTGAACCAATAATGACATTAGACACTTCTGATTAATAGTGCACTTTCACAGGCTGTGAGACGGATCAGCTAGTAAGAACAATAGTCCAAACCAGATCCCTCACTGGAAGGAGGGGTCCTCTGACCTCCGCTTGGATGCACGCACATGTGTACAAGCAAAAACTAAAAATGTTAAAACTAAGAAAAAATAATACCTACTCACTAGCCTGAGGTTTCTTTTTAATTTCCAGTATACTCTACTGCTGTTTTATGTCAAGTTTCCTCTCAGTGGTCTGGATAACACCCCAGATTTAAAAAATGTTCCTAGATCACGTGAGACAACATGGGCCATGTTGTCTAGCTTCCTGAAAATTTGATGGTGCTTTTCAGTACTACTAATTGAACCTAGAACTTCCTGTGGTGATAATTCCTTACTGATGTTGTATTTATTTATTCATGTTTATAATATTTTTTGGAGATGGTGCAAACCAAGACTGTGCTTTCATTTCTTGGCTGCCCAGACCTGAATAATCACACAGAAACTATGTTAATTACAATACTGTTTGGCCAATTGCTCAGATATATTCCTACATCTTAAATTAACCCATTTTTATTAATCTATGTATCACCATGAGTCTGTGGCTTACCAGTAAGGTTCTGGTATCTATCTCCTTCAGTGGCTACATGGCATCTCTTGACTTTGCCTATTCTCTCTCTTAACTTTCTTCACATTTCCCACCTGTCTTTACTCTGCTAAGCCATTTGCCAAAATAGCTTTATTCATCAGTCAGTAAAAGCAACACATAAAAGAAAGACATCCCACATATCTCCCATTTTTTTTGTCTAATTAAAAAGGAAGGTTTTAACTTTAACATAGTAAAATTACTATGTCAAGCAAGAATTATAGTTACAGTATTTAGTTCATTTACATTTCGCAAATTAAGGAAAATACTCTATCATCGATCCTATCTTTGTGAGTCTAAAGTTTTATATCTAATTTATCTTTTATCATAACTAAGGAAAACTATAATTATAATTATTTACTCTTCAACTCTAAAGACTACAGAAGGATATAGTACTATGTAAGTAATCAGGAAGTACATTGTAAGCAACTCCCAAAGTTCTAGAACTGACAGAGACAGCTCGCTACCTGAACAGTCACCCAAAGTTCTTTTGTACCCCACTGGGGCAAACATCTTTAGCCTACAGGCCCATAACATCTGGCAGACTTTTCAGTGAAACAGGAAATTTGAAGATCTGTTCTGCCTTGCACTGGCAAAGTTTGTCAATTGTTTTCTTCTGTGTCCTGCAGGATGTCTGATAGTTTCTTATGTGAAGCAGGAACACTGAAGGGATCATCCTATGTTTTGGAAAGATCAGCAGGCACTTTTCAGTGGATCCTGCATGTTCAGTTCATACAGTATACCACCAAGCAGTCCAGACAAGGGCAGTTTCTTGCCCAAATTGCCACCTCCCTACCTCTACTTTCATATAGCTTAGGTTTGCTGAATGGTGGAGGACAACTTCCTGTCTCCACTTCCCAAGTTCTAGATTGCAGCCGTGTGCCACTATACCTGGGTTCCTCTGGCTTCTTAGATTAGGTTTTCAAAATTTAAATTCATTTTAGGCACTTTATTATATGGTCGAATCTCTTCGTCCACCCATATTTGGGTTTATCTGTCTAACTCTGGCAACTGTTAGATTGTGCATTGGTTTTTATTTATTTTTGTCACTTTGTTCAGCTGCTTACTGTTTTCTCCTAACTTCATTTGGACAGTTGGTGGCCTTTTTCATCAGTCCATCATCAGGAAAAGCTAGACACCCACTGGTTCCTCACTGGCACTGGTTGCACTCTGAACGAACATGGTGTTTTTGCTCCTATTTGCCTTCTTTTTTGGTCTAGAAGAGAAAATAGAAAGATTGCATATACTATTTTAATTACCACATGGTCAAGGTTTTGTGGTCAGGCTTTTTAATTTTGTCAAAGTGGTGGTTAAAATGATATTTTTATCTCCCTATTTAATAGTGAAGATGAAGAATCTTTAAATCTTGGCTATTTTCATTTCATTTAGTTTTTGGTGTAAGTTTAGAATGTGTGGCATTTCATGTAAAACCCTCTAGAGTTGCAATGGAAGTTTGTTACATTTAAAGTATAATTTGTGTGCAGATTGACTTGTTTGTTATTTGATTTTGGAGATAGATTTTCTCTACTTGCCCTGGCTGTCCTGGAACTCACTCTGTAGACAAGGCTGGCCTTGAAATCACGGAGATCCACCTGACTCTGTCTTTTAAGTGCTGGGATTAAAGGTGTGAGCCACCACCCCCAGCTGCTGATTGACTTTTTATAAAACATTGAATACTTTGTTTATGGACCTTTATTACTTAGCGTTTCTATTGACATGATGAAACATCATGATTAAAAAACAAGTTGTTAATTTTTTCTCACAGTTCCATATAACAATCCACCATCAAAAGCAGTGATGGCAGGCACTCAGGGAAGGCAGGAACCTGGAGGCAGGAGCTGATGCAGAAGCCATGGAGGGGTGCTGCTTACTGACATGCACTTGTTGCTTGTTCAGCTTGCTTTCTTATAGAACCCAGGATCACCAACCCAGGGGTGGCACCACACACCATGCTCTGGGCCTTCCCCACCAATCACTAATTATGAAAATGTCAAAACAGTCTCTGACCACCTGAACCTTAGTCCCAACTGCCTTTGGAGGGGTGAGTGTCTGAGTTCATTACTGGAGGGCCCAGCTCTCTAGTCCCTAGCCCCTGGAGGCACATCCTGTGCCCCACCCCCATCTAGGTAGGCCCCAGGGACCTGGGAGTAGACTCCCCACACCTGCAGTCATCCCCCACCACATCTCTGACCACTGGAGCCTTGGTCCTTACTGCTCCTAGAGAGGTGAGTGTCTGGGTTCCCAGATGGACAGCCCTGCTCTCCAGGCCCTAGCCCTTCGAGGAACATCCTATGCCCCACCCACAACCACCAAACCCCAGAGACACAGGAGCAGGCTCCTCATACCTGCAACCATGCCTGACTGCACCTACAACCATTGGAGCTTTGGCCCTGACTGTACCTGGAGAAAATCCCCTAGAACCACATCAGCGACTACCAAAGGCATGGCCCTGCCTACACAAGGAGGAGAAGTGATCACCCAAGCCATAGGATCCACGTGCACCAGTTGGAGAAAGAGAAACCTCCTGATGCACAGACCCCACCTGCACACCTTGGAGGAAGAGATGGGTAGATACCAATGCAAGAATACATTCAACAAGCTAAAGAACAATGACGGCAACACCTGAACCTCGTGGTCCCACAAAAGGGCGACCTGAGCATCCTAACCCAGAAGAAGCAGAAGAAAATGTCCTTAAATATAACTTTCTGAAGATGATAGAGACCCTTGAAGAGGAAATAAAAAAATTCCCTTAAAGAAATGGAGGAAAAGACAAACAATAAATATCTTAAAGAAAGCCAAGAAAAGAAATAAAAAAAAACAAACAGGTGAAGCAAACAGTTCAAGATTTGAAAATTGAAATAGAGTCAATAAAGAAAACACATACCAAGGGAATTCTGGAAATGGAAAACCTGGGTAAACAAACAGGAACTACTGATGTAAGTATGTTGTAGGAGGCTGCTTGTTTGTTCCCAGCTACTCAGCCCTGAAATAATCACACAGAAACTGTAGTAATTAAATCACGTTGCTTGGCCTATTAGTTCTAGTTTCTTATTGGCTAACTCTTACATCTCAATTTAATCCATTTCTATTAACCTGGGTCTCGCCACATGGCTGTGGCTTACTGGGTAAAGTTCCATTCCCAGCATCTGTCTCTGGTGAGGCTACATGGCTTTTCCTGAATCTGCTTTCTTTTACCCAGAATTCAGTTTAGTTTTCCCCACCTAGCTAAGTTCTACCTTGCCATATTCAGTTTCTTTATTCATTAATGAATAAAAGCAAGACATAGACGGAAGGACTGGTCACACCATTTCCCCTTTACTGTTTAAATAAAAAGGAAGGTTTTAACTTTAACATAGTAAAATTACATACAACAAAACAGTTATCAAGCAAAAATTAGTTACAATATTTATATCCACTTTATCTTTTATTATAAATAAGGAAAACTAAAATTATAACTATCTATTCTTCAACACCATCAAAGACTCCAGAAGGATATAATATTACCTAAGTAAACAGGAAGTGCATTGTAACCAACTTCCAAAACTTTAGAATTGATAGAGACATCTCACTACCTGGATAGTTACGCAAAGTTCTTTTGTAAATTGTGGGCACTCATCTTCAGCCTACTGGCCCATGGTATCCAGCTTTTCATGAAGCAGGAAATTTGAAGATTTGTTCTGCTTGTAATGGCAAATTCCATCAGTTGCTTTCTTCTGTGTCCTGCAGAATGTTTGACAAACTCTTTCAATGTAGCAAGAACCCCAAAGGACCATCTCAACTTTAGGCAAGTTCAACAGTCATTTCTCTGTGGGTCCTGCATGTCCAGTCAAACAGTCCAGGCAAGAGCAGTGTCTTGCCCAAAATGGCTAACAAACTCCCTAAGGAGCCTCTTCGATGCCCATCATCTTCTTGAAGTAGATTGGTGCTACGAAGAGCAGATGTGTCTCATGTCATGAAAAGTTGTAACTCCTTAAAACATTTTAAATGTCATATTCTGAAGGTCTCTGAAAGATTCAAGGAATACCTATCTCACTGAAATATATCTCTATATATCTAGAAAACCTAACTAACATGGCTACAAGCTTGACTATTATATATGATTATCAATTAGCATATATTTCTTAATTATACATTACATTTTTAAATGAACTGCACAATCATAATACCTTAATCAAGAGCATAAATAAACCAAGATCTATAACAATGCAAATTAGTCATATCTATATCATATCCCACTTTAAATGTAAACAAACATTTATAAACGATATTTGGGAATTTGGGCATAGTTCTCTCCAAACTGCTTCTTGTTTTTTGTTGGGTGAAGTAATTTTTGGCAGTGTTTACAGTGACCTTTCAGGGAGTCTTGGTCCATCAAGCCACATTAGTCTGGAATTAATCCACAGGTTTTTATCTTCTATGGAAACAAAAGCAGGACCTCTTTACATAAGCAACATATCCTTAGACCCAAATTTTGAAGACAAGATACCTTTAAAGTATATATGTTGGTTACTTAGCTCCTTTGCAATCAAAACAATTAAAAGAAAACACAATAATATGCATACTCTAGACTCTCTGCACATTCTCCATCTTTATGTGGATTATTTTTCTTTATTTCTTTAATCTA
Organism: Microtus ochrogaster; assembly: GCF_000317375.1. NCBI lineage: Eukaryota > Metazoa > Chordata > Mammalia > Rodentia > Cricetidae > Microtus > Microtus ochrogaster. The sequence goes on along the minus strand of NW_004949225.1, from coordinate 284,985 downwards.
TGACTGTAGTCTGTCTCTTTAAAGACGTTTTACTTTTTAATAAACCATTTACTTCCTTTTATAACACTCTATACTCTTTTTATTCTCTCACCTAAGCCTACGTACATTTTTTTAAACACACTATGTCTCATTTAGAGGTCTTTTATGTCTGAATCTGTCCTTATTGCATATCTGTAATTCTTTTCTGACCAGGACTGCTTCTTAAAATAGTAAGCACTTCTTAAAAAACTAAGCAGCAGTGTGACAAGTACTAAGGCTGCTTTGCCTTTTGGCTCTGCCCAGAGCATGGTGGAGGCATGTTCATTGCCTCTATAAGCCGTGCACACTGCCCCAGTTCCAAGTATGTGGTGGGTCTATGTGGAGCCATTAAGCACTTGTAGCACTTGGCTCATGAACCCCATTTAAATGCTCAGCCTCCTGAAAGAGCCAGAGTTAGTTCTGGCAGAACAAACCAGGAAGCCTGTTTCAAAACCACTCATTTTTCATCTGCTACCACTGAATCAGGAAGATCTGTCTTAAAGGAGCTGCAGCATGCTGACAGCCACAGCATGGCTACCAAAAAGCCGTGCTTAACTCTGTTCTTTTGTGTCTAGAATTCTTTTCCAAGCTTTCTCATGCTTTATGTGGATTTAGCTAGTACATGTTATAGTGGCAATTTGTTGTAGAGGGCCACTTGTTTGTTCCTGGTTGCTCAGTCCCAAAATAACCACACAGAAACTATATTAATTAAATCACTGCTTGGTCTATTAGCTTTAGTTCCATATTGGCTAACTCTTTTTTTTTCCTCTTGAGGGCTCATTTCTTTTTTTTAATTAATTAATTAATTAATTAATTTATTAAAGATTTCTGCCTCCTTCCCGTCACTGCCTCCCATGTCCCTCCCCCTTCCTCAATCATGTCCCCCTCCCTCATCAGCCCGAAGAGCAATCAGGGTTCCCTACCCTGTGGGAAGTCCAAGGACCACCCACCTCCTTCCAGGTCTAGTTAGTCATATTGGCTAACTCTTACATCTTAATGTAACTCATTTCTATTAATCTGTGTATCATCACGTGGCTGTGGCTTACCAGAAAATTTCTGTCCCCAGCATCTGTCTCTGGCAGGGCTACATGGTTTCTCCTGGCTCTCTACCTTTTCCCCCCCTAACATTTAGTTTAGCTTTCCCCACCTAGCTAAGTTCTACCTTGCTATAGGCCAAAGCAGTTTCTTTATTCATCAACCAATACAAGCAACACATAGACAGAAGGACCTCTCACACCATAAGCATAACTAACAAACTACAAGAGATAGAAGAGAGAATCTCAGGAGTTAAAAATATGGTAGAGGAAATAGATTCATTGGTCAAAGAAAATGTTAAATCCAATAAATCCTTAACATAAAACATCCAGGAAACCTGGGTCAACATGAAAAGACCAAACCTAAGAATAAGGATAGAAGAAAGAGAACTCCATCTCAAAGCCACAGAAAATAAATTCAACAAAATCATTGAAAAAAAAAACTCTCCCAACCTAAAGAAGGATATGCCTATGGTGGTACAAGAAGCTTACAGAACAACAAATAGACTGGACCAGAAAAGAAAGTCCCCTCACCATAAAATAATCAACACATTAACATACAGAATAAAGAAAGAATATTAAGAGCTGCAAAGGAAAAAGTTCAAGTAACATATAAAGGTAGATCTATGAGAATTACACCTGATTAATGGAAACCCTGAAAGCCAGAAGGTTCTGGACAGATGTGCTGCAGACACTAAGAGACCATGGATGCAAGCCCAGACTTCTATACCCGGCAAAGCTTTCAATCACCATGGATGAAGAAAATAACATATTCCATGACAAAACCAGATTTAAACAACACCTATCCACAAATCTAGCCTTACAGAAAGTACTAGAAGGAAAATTCCAACACAAGGAAGCTAGTGCACTCCCCCAAACACAGATAACCTCATACTAGCAGACCCCAAAGAAGGAAACACACAAACACTACCAATGGAAATAACAGGAATTAACAACCACTGTTCATTAATATCTCTTAATATAAAATTATAGACTCAATTCATCTATAACAATACATGAGCTAACAGAATGGATATGAAAACAGTATCCATCTTTTTGCTGCATACAAGAAACATACTTCAACCTTAGAGATAGACATTACCTCAGAGTAAAGCATTGGGAAAGACTTTCCAATCAAATGAACCTAAAAAACAAGTGGGTGTAGCTATTTTAGTATCTAACATAAACTTCAAACTAAAAATCAATCAAAAGAGATAGAGAAGGACACTTCATACTCATCACAGGAAAAAATC